>NW_026697809.1:0-39294 GCF_030435755.1 Ochotona princeps
TGGCTGATCCTTCTTCAATATGCCCTTCACCAACATGCAGTGTTTCCTTCATTGAATTAGCTCTCACACCAATATTTGCGTCTAGAGCCTTTGCATTGAGGGCTATCTGAAAACGGCTGTGGCGCTGAAGTTGCCTGTGAATGTGGAGTTGGTGGCATGTGAAACCCGCATGTGGAGCATTCGTTGTGTGCGATGCTCTACCAGGTTCATTCCTAGATAATGCACTCAAAGGGCACTAAGCATAGAGTGTGAAAACTGAGTTTCCTTGAGAGCTGCTTGGAAGCCTGATGGTGTGTGAAGTTAGTGAGCCAAATGGAGTTGTTCTCCCACAAGAACCACTCGGCTGATCCTTCTTCAATATGCCCTTCACCAACATGCAGTGTTTCCTTCATTGAATTAGCTCTCACACCAATATTTGCGTCTAGAGCCTTTGCATTGAGGGCTATCTGAAAACGGCTGTGGCTCTGAAGTTGCCTGTGAATGTGGAGTTGGTGGCATGTGAAACCCGCATGTGGAGCATTCGTTTGTGTGGGATGCTCACCAAGTTTCATTTCAGTCCTAGGCACTCAAAGGGCACTAAGCATTGAGTGTGAAAACTGAGTTTCCGTGAGAGCTGCTTGGAAGCCTGATGGTGTGAAGTTAGTGAGCCAAATGGAGTTGTTCTCCCACAAGAACCACTCGGCTGATCCTTCTTCAATATGCCCTTCACCAACATGCAGTGTTTCCTTGATTGAATTAGCTCTCACACCAATATTTGCGTCTAGAGCCTTTGCATTGAGGGCTATCTGAAAACGGCTGTGGCGCTGAAGTTGCCTGTGAATGTGGAGTTGGTGGCATGTGAAACCCGCATGTGGAGCATTCGTTTGTGTGGGATGCTCTACCAGGTTCATTCCTAGATAATGCACTCAAAGGGCACTAAGCATAGAGTGTGAAAACTGAGTTTCCTTGAGAGCTGCTTGAAGCCTGATGGTGTGTGAAGTTAGTGAGCCAAATGGAGTTGTTCTCCCACAAGAACCACTCGGCTGATCCTTCTTCAATATGCCTTTCACCAACATGCAGTGTTTCCTTGATTGAATTAACTCTCACACCAATATTTGCGTCTAGAGCCTTTGCATTGAGGGCTATCTGAAAACGGCTGTGGCGGCTGAAGTTGCCTGTGAATGTGGAGTTGGTGGCATGTGAAACCCGCATGTGGAGCATTCGTTTGTGTGGGATGCTCACCAAGCTTCTTTGCAGTCCTAGGCACTCAAAGGGCACTAAGCAATAGAGTGTGAAAACTGAGTTTCCTTGAGAGCTGCTTGGAAGCCTGATGGTGTGTGAAGTTAGTGAGCCAAATGGAGTTGTTCTCCCACAAGAACCACTCGGCTGATCCTTCTTCAATATGCCCTTCACCAACATGCAGTGTTTCCTTCATTGAATTAGCTCTCACACCAATAGTTGCGTCTAGAGCCTTTGCATTGAGGGCTATCTGAAAACGGCTGTGGCGCTGAAGTTGCCTGTGAATGTGGAGTTGGTGGCATGTGAAACCCGCATGTGGAGCATTCGTTTGTGTGGGATGCTCTACCAGGTTCATTTCAGTCCTAGGCACTCAAAGATCACTAAGCATAGAGTGTGAAAACTGAGTTTCCTTGAGAGCTGCTTGGGAGGAAGCCTGATGGTGTGTGAAGTTAGTGAGCCAAATGGAGTTGTTCTCCCACAAGAACCACTCGGCTGATCCTTCTTCAATATGCCCTGCACCAACATGCAGTGTTTCCTTCATTGAATTAGCTCTCACACCAATATTGCGTCTAGAGCCTTTGCTTGAGGGCTATCTGAAAACGGCTGTGGCTCTGACGTTGCCTGTGAATGTGGAGTTGGTGGCATGTGAAACCCGCATGTGGAGCATTCGTTTGTGTGGGATGCTCTACCAGGTTCATTCTAGATAATGCACTCAAAGGGCACTAAGCATAGAGTGTGAAAACTGAGTTTCCTTGAGAGCTGCTTGGAAGCCTGATGGTGTGTGAAGTTAGTGAGCCAAATGGAGTTGTTCTCCCACAAGAACCACTCGGCTGATCCTTCTTCAATATGCCCTTCACCAACATGCAGTGTTTCCTTCATTGAATTAGCTCTCACACCAATATTTGCGTCTAGAGCCTTAGCATTGAGGGCTATCTGAAAACGGCTGTGGCGCTGAAGTTGCCTGTGAATGTGGAGTTGGTGCATGTGAAACCCGCATGTGGAGCATTCGTTTGTGTGGGATGTTCTACCAGGTTCATTTCAGTCCTAGGCACTCAAAGATCACTAAGCATAGAGTGTGAAAACTGAGTTTCCTGAGAGCTGCTTGGAAGCCTGATGGTGTGTGAGTTAGTGAGCCAAATGGAGTTGGTTCTCCCACAAGAACCACTAGGCTGATCCTTCTTCAATATGCCCTTCACCAACATGCAGTGTTTCCTTGATTGAATTAGCTCTCACACCAATATTTGCGTCTAGAGCCTTTGCATTGAGGGCTATCTGAAAAACGGCTGTGGCTCTGAAGTTGCCTGTGAATGTGGAGTTGGTGGCATGTGAAACCCGCATGTGGAGCATTCGTTTTTGTGGGATGCTCACCAAGCTTCATTTCAGTCCTAGGCACTCAAAGGGCACTAAGCATAGAGTGTGAAAACTGAGTTTCCTTGAGAGCTGCTTGGAAGCCTGATGGTGTGTGAAGTTAGTGAGCCAAATGGAGTTGTTCTCCCACAAGAACCACTCGGCTGATCCTTCTTCAATATGCCATTCACCAATATGCAGTGTTTCCTTCATTGAATTAGCTCTCACACCAATATTTGCGTCTAGAGCCTTTGCATTGAGGGCTATCTGAAAACGGCTTGTGGCGCTGAAGTTGCCTGTGAATGTGGAGTTGGTGGCATGTGAAACCCGCATGTGGAGCATTCGTTTGTGTGGGATGCTCTACCAGGTTCATTCCTAGATAATGCACTCAAAGGGCACTAAGCATAGAGTGTGAAAACTGAGTTTCCTTGAGAGCTGCTTGGAAGCCTGATGGTGTGTGAAGTTAGTGAGCCAAATGGAGTTGTTCTCCCACAAGAACCACTCGGCTGATCCTTCTTCAATATGCCTTCAAAAACATGCAGTGTTTCCTTGATTGAATTAGCTCTCACACCAATATTTGCGTCTAGAGCCTTTGCATTGAGGGCTATCTGAAAACGGCTGTGGCGCTGAAGTTGCCTGTGAATGTGGAGTTGGTGGCATGTGAAACCCGCATGTGGAGCATTCGTTTGTGTGGGATGCTCACCAAGCTTCATTTCAGTCCTAGGCACTGAAACGGCACTAAGTATAGAGTGTGAAATCTGAGTTTCCTTGAGAGCTGCTTGGAAGCCTGATGGTGTGTGAAGTTAGTGAGCCAAATGAGTTGTTCTCCCACAAGAACCACTCGGCTGATCCTTCTTCAATATGCCCTTCACCAACATGCAGTGTTTCCTTGATTGAATTAGCTCTCACACCAATATTTGCGTCTAGAGCCTTTGCATTGAGGGCTATCTGAAAACGGCTGTGGCGCTGAAGTTGCCTGGAATGTGGAGTTGGTGGCATGTGAAACCCGCATGTGGAGCATTCATTGTGTGGGATGCTCTACAGGTTCATTCCTAGATAATGCACTCAAAGGGCACTAAGCATAGAGTGTGAAAACTGAGTTTCCTTGAGAGCTGCTTGGAAGCCTGATGTGTGTGAAGTTAGTGAGCCAAATGGAGTTGTTCTCCCACAAGAACCACTCGGCTGATCCTTCTTCAATATGCCCTTCACCAACATGCAGTGTTTCCTTGATTGAATTAGCTCTCACACCAATATTTGCGTCTAGAGCCTTTGCATTGAGGGCTATCTGAAAACGGCTGTGGCTCTGAAGTTGCCTGTGAATGTGGAGTTGGTGGCATGTGAAACCCGCATGTGGAGCATTCGTTTGTGTGGGATGCTCACCAAGCTTCATTTCAGTCCTAGGCACTCAAAGGGCACTAAGCATAGAGTGTGAAAACTGAGTTTCCTTGAGAGCTGCTTGGAAGCCTGATGGTGTGTGAAGTTAGTGAGCCAAATGGAGTTGTTCTCCCACAAGAACCACTCGGCTGATCCTTCTTCAATATGCCCTTCACCAACATGCAGTGTTTCCTTCATTGAATTAGCTCTCACACCAATATTTGCGTCTAGAGCCTTTGCATTGAGGGCTATCTGAAAACGGCTGTGGCGCTGAAGTTGCCTGTGAATGTGGAGTTGGTGGCATGTGAAACCCGCATGTGGAGCATTCGTTTGTGTGGGATGTTCTACCAGGTTCATTTCAGTCCTAGGCACTCAAAGATCACTAAGCATAGAGTGTGAAAACTGAGTTTCCTTGAGAGCTGCTTGGAAGCCTGATGGTGTGTGAAGTTAGTGAGCCAAATGGAGTTGTTCTCCCACAAGAACCACTCGGCTGATCCTTCTTCAATATGCCCTTCACCAACATGCAGTGTTTCCTTCATTGAATTAGCTCTCACACCAATATTTGCGTCTAGAGCCTTTGCATTGAGGGCTATCTGAAAACGGCTGTGGCTCTGAAGTTGCCTGTGAATGTGGAGTTGGTGGCATGTGAAACCCGCATGTGGAGCATTCGTTTGTGTGGGATGCTCACCAAGCTTCATTTCAGTCCTAGGCACTCAAAGGGCACTAAGCATAGAGTGTGAAAACTGAGTTTCCTTGAGAGCTGCTTGGAAGCCTGATGGTGTGTGAAGTTAGTGAGCCAAATGGAGTTGTTCTCCCACAAGAACCACTCGGCTGATTCTTCTTCAATATGCCATTCACCAACATGCAGTGTTTCCTTCATTGAATTAGCTCTCACACCAATATTTGCGTCTAGAGCCTTTGCATTGAGGGCTATCTGAAAACGGCTGTGGCGCTGAAGTTGCCTGTGAATGTGGAGTTGGTGGCATGTGAAACCCGCATGTGGAGCATTCGTTTGTGTGGGATGCTCTACAGGTTCATTCCTAGATAATGCACTCAAAGGGCACTAAGCATAGAGTGTGAAAACTGAGTTTTCCTTGAGAGCTGCTTGGAAGCCTGATGGTGTGTGAAGTTAGTGAGCCAAATGGAGTTGTTCTCCCACAAGAACCACTCGGCTGATCCTTCTTCAATATGCCCTTCACCAACATGCAGTGTTTCCTTGATTGAATTACTCTCACACCAATATTTGCGTCTAGAGCCTTTGCATTGAGGGCTATCTGAAAACGGCTGTGGCGCTGAAGTTGCCTGAGAATGTGGAGTTGGTGGCATGTGAAACCCGCATGTGGAGCATTCGTTTGTGTGGGATGCTCACCAAGTTTCATTTCAGTCCTAGGCACTCAAAGGGCACTAAGCATTGAGTGTGAAAACTGAGTTTCCTTGAGAGCTGCTTGGAAGCCTGATGGTGTGAAGTTAGTGAGCCAAATGGAGTTGTTCTCCCACAAGAACCACTCGGCTGATCCTTCTTCAATATGCCCTTCATCAACATGCAGTGTTTCCTTGATTGAATTAGCTCTCACACCAATATTTGCGTCTAGAGCCTTTGCATTGAGGGTTATCTGAAAACGATTGTGGCGCTGAAGTGGCCTGTGAATGTGGAGTTGTTGGCATGTGAAACCCGCATGTGGAGCATTCGTTTGTGTGGGATGCTCTACCAGGTTCATTCCTAGATAATGCACTCAAAGGAAACTAAGCATAGAGTGTGAAAACTGAGTTTCCTTGAGAGCTGCTTGGAAGCCTGATGGTGTGTGAAGTTAGTGAGCCAAATGGAGTTGTTCTCCCACAAGAACCACTCGGCTGATCCTTCTTCAATATGCCCTTCACCAACATGCAGTGTTTCCTTCATTGAATTAGCTCTCACACCAATATTTGCGTCTAGAGCCTTTGCATTGAGGGCTATCTGAAAACGGCTGTGGCGCTGAAGTTGCCTGAGAATGTGGAGTTGGTGGCATGTGAAACCCGCATGTGGAGCATTCGTTTGTGTGGGATGCTCTACCAGGTTCATTCCTAGATAATGCACTCAAAGGGCACTAAGCATAGAGTGTGAAAACTGAGTTTCCTTGAGAGCTGCTTGGAAGCCTGATGGTGTGTGAAGTTAGTGAGCCAAATGGAGTTGTTCTCCCACAAGAACCACTCGGCTGATCCTTCTTCAATATGCCCTTCACCAACATGCAGTGTTTCCTTGATTGAATTAGCTCTCACACCAATATTTGCGTCTAGAGCCTTTGCATTGAGGGCTATCTGAAAACGGCTGTGGCGCTGAAGTTGCCTGTGAATGTGGAGTTGGTGGCATGTGAAACCCATATGTGGAGCATTCGTTTGTGTGGGATGTTCACCAAGCTTCATTTCAGTCCTAGGCACTGAAACGGCACTAATAATAGAGTGTGAAAACTGAGTTTCCTTGAGAGCTGCTTGGAAGCCTGATGGTGTGTGAAGTTAGTGAGCCAAATGGAGTTGTTCTCCCACAAGAACCACTCGGCTGATCCTTCTTCAATATGCCCTTCACCAACATGCAGTGTTTCCTTGATTGAATTAGCTCTCACACCAATATTTGCGTCTAGAGCCTTTGCATTGAGGGCTATCTGAAAACGGCTGTGGCGCTGAAGTTGCCTGAGAATGTGGAGTTGGTGGCATGTGAAACCCGCATGTGGAGCACTCGTTTGTGTGGGATGCTCTACCAGGTTCATTCCTAGATAATACACTCAAAGGGCACTAAGCATAGAGTGTGAAAACTGAGTTTCCTTGAGAGCTGATTGAAAGCCTGATGGTGTGTGAAGTTAGTGAGCCAAATGGAGTTGTTCTCCCACAAGAACCACTCGGCTGATCCTTCTTCAATATGCCCTTCACCAACATGCAGTGTTTCCTTGATTGAATTACCTCTCACACCAATATTTGCGTCTAGAGCCTTTGCATTGAGGGCTATCTGAAAACGGCTGTGGCTCTGAAGTTGCCTGTGAATGTGCAGTTGGTGGCATGTGAAACCCGCATGTGGAGCATTCGTTTGTGTGGGATGCTCACCAAGCTTCATTTCAGTCCTAGGCACTCAAACGGCACTAATCATAGAGTGTGAAAACTGAGTTTCCTTGAGAGCTGCTTGGAAGTCTGATGGTGTGTGAAGTTAGTGAGCCAAATGGAGTTGTTCTCCCACAAGAAAAACTCGGCTGATCCTTCTTCAATATGCCCTTCACCAACATGCAGTGTTTCCTTGATTGAATTAGCTCTCACACCAATATTTGCGTCTAGAGCCTTTGCATTGAGGGCTATCTGAAAACGGCTGTGGCGCTGAAGTTGCCTGTGAATGTGGAGTTGGTGGCATGTGAAACCCGCATGTGGAGCATTCGTTTGTGTGGGATGTTCTACCAGCTTCATTTCAGTCCTAGGCACTCAAAGATCACTAAGCATAGAGTGTGAAAACTGAGTTTCCTTGAGAGCTGCTTGGAAGCCTGATGGTGTGTGAAGTTAGTGAGCCAAATGGAGTTGTTCTCCCACAAGAACCACTAGGCTGATCCTTCTTCAATATGCCCTTCACCAACATGCAGTGTTTCCTTGATTGAATTAGCTCTCACACCAATATTTGCGTCTAGAGCCTTTGCATTGAGGGCTATCTGAAAACGGCTGTGGCGCTGAAGTTGCCTGTGAATGTGGAGTTGGTGGCATGTGAAACCCGCATGTGGAGCATTCGTTTGTGTGCGATGCTCTACCAGGTTCATTCCTAGATAATGCACTCAAAGGGCACTAAGCATAGAGTGTGAAAACTGAGTTTCCTTGAGAGCTGCTTGGAAGCCTGATGGTGTGTGAAGTTAGTGAGCCAAATGGAGTTGTTCTCCCACAAGAACCACTCGGCTGATCCTTCTTCAATATGCCCTTCACCAACATGCAGTGTTTCCTTCATTGAATTAGCTCTCACACCAATATTTGCGTCTAGAGCCTTTGCATTGAGGGCTATCTGAAAACGGCTGTGGCTCTGAAGTTGCCTGTGAATGTGGAGTTGGTGGCATGTGAAACCCGCATGTGGAGCATTCGTTTGTGTGGGATGCTCACCAAGTTTCATTTCAGTCCTAGGCACTCAAAGGGCACTAAGCATTGAGTGTGAAAACTGAGTTTCCGTGAGAGCTGCTTGGAAGCCTGATGGTGTGAAGTTAGTGAGCCAAATGGAGTTGTTCTCCCACAAGAACCACTCGGCTGATCCTTCTTCAATATGCCCTTCACCAACACGCAGTGTTTCCTTGATTGAATTAGCTCTCACACCAATATTTGCGTCTAGAGCCTTTGCATTGAGGGCTATCTGAAAACGGCTGTGGCGCTGAAGTTGCCTGTGAATGTGGAGTTGGTGGCATGTGAAACCCGCATGTGGAGCATTCGTTTGTGTGGGATGCTCTACCAGGTTCATTCCTAGATAATGCACTCAAAGGAAACTAAGCATAGAGTGTGAAAACTGAGTTTCCTTGAGAGCTGCTTGGAAGCCTGATGGTGTGTGAAGTTAGTGAGCCAAATGGAGTTGTTCTCCCACAAGAACCACTCGGCTGATCCTTCTTCAATATGCCCTTCACCAACATGCAGTGTTTCCTTCATTGAATTAGCTCTCACACCAATATTTGCGTCTAGAGCCTTTGCATTGAGGGCTATCTGAAAACGGCTGTGGGCGCTGAAGTTGCCTGAGAATGTGGAGTTGGTGGCATGTGAAACCCGCATGTGGAGCATTCGTTTGTGTGGGATGCTCTACCAGGTTCATTCCTAGATAATGCACTCAAAGGGCACTAAGCATAGAGTGTGAAAACTGAGTTTCCTTGAGAGCTGCTTGGAAGCCTGATGGTGTGTGAAGTTAGTGAGCCAAATGGAGTTGTTCTCCCACAAGAACCACTCGGCTGATCCTTCTTCAATATGCCCTTCACCAACATGCAGTGTTTCCTTGATTGAATTAGCTCTCACACCAATATTTGCGTCTAGAGCCTTTGCATTGAGGGCTATCTGAAAACGGCTGTGGCGCTGAAGTTGCCTGTGAATGTGGAGTTGGTGGCATGTGAAACCCATATGTGGAGCATTCGTTTGTGTGGGATGTTCACCAAGCTTCATTTCAGTCCTAGGCACTGAAACGGCACTAATAATAGAGTGTGAAAACTGAGTTTCCTTGAGAGCTGCTTGGAAGCCTGATGGTGTGTGAAGTTAGTGAGCCAAATGGAGTTGTTCTCCCACAAGAACCACTCGGCTGATCCTTCTTCAATATGCCCTTCACCAACATGCAGTGTTTCCTTGATTGAATTAGCTCTCACACCAATATTTGCGTCTAGAGCCTTTGCATTGAGGGCTATCTGAAAACGGCTTGTGGCGCTGAAGTTGCCTGAGAATGTGGAGTTGGTGGCATGTGAAACCCGCATGTGGAGCACTCGTTTGTGTGGGATGCTCTACCAGGTTCATTCCTAGATAATACACTCAAAGGGCACTAAGCATAGAGTGTGAAAACTGAGTTTCCTTGAGAGCTGATTGAAAGCCTGATGGTGTGTGAAGTTAGTGAGCCAAATGGAGTTGTTCTCCCACAAGAACCACTCGGCTGATCCTTCTTCAATATGCCCTTCACCAACATGCAGTGTTTCCTTGATTGAATTACCTCTCACACCAATATTTGCGTCTAGAGCCTTTGCATTGAGGGCTATCTGAAAACGGCTGTGGCTCTGAAGTTGCCTGTGAATGTGCAGTTGGTGGCATGTGAAACCCGCATGTGGAGCATTCGTTTGTGTGGGATGCTCACCAAGCTTCATTTCAGTCCTAGGCACTCAAACGGCACTAATCATAGAGTGTGAAAACTGAGTTTCCTTGAGAGCTGCTTGGAAGTCTGATGGTGTGTGAAGTTAGTGAGCCAAATGGAGTTGTTCTCCCACAAGAAAAACTCGGCTGATCCTTCTTCAATATGCCCTTCACCAACATGCAGTGTTTCCTTGATTGAATTAGCTCTCACACCAATATTTGCGTCTAGAGCCTTTGCATTGAGGGCTATCTGAAAACGGCTGTGGCGCTGAAGTTGCCTGTGAATGTGGAGTTGGTGGCATGTGAAACCCGCATGTGGAGCATTCGTTTGTGTGGGATGTTCTACCAGCTTCATTTCAGTCCTAGGCACTCAAAGATCACTAAGCATAGAGTGTGAAAACTGAGTTTCCTTGAGAGCTGCTTGGAAGCCTGATGGTGTGTGAAGTTAGTGAGCCAAATGGAGTTGTTCTCCCACAAGAACCACTAGGCTGATCCTTCTTCAATATGCCCTTCACCAACATGCAGTGTTTCCTTCATTGAATTAGCTCTCACACCAATATTTGCGTCTAGAGCCTTTGCATTGAGGGCTATCTGAAAACGGCTGTGGCGCTGAAGTTGCCTGTGAATGTGGAGTTGGTGGCATGTGAAACCCGCATGTGGAGCATTCGTTTGTGTGCGATGCTCTACCAGGTTCATTCCTAGATAATGCACTCAAAGGGCACTAAGCATAGAGTGTGAAAACTGAGTTTCCTTGAGAGCTGCTTGGAAGCCTGATGGTGTGTGAAGTTAGTGAGCCAAATGGAGTTGTTCTCCCACAAGAACCACTCGGCTGATCCTTCTTCAATATGCCCTTCACCAACATGCAGTGTTTCCTTCATTGAATTAGCTCTCACACCAATATTTGCGTCTAGAGCCTTTGCATTGAGGGCTATCTGAAAACGGCTGTGGCTCTGAAGTTGCCTGTGAATGTGGAGTTGGTGGCATGTGAAACCCGCATGTGGAGCATTCGTTTGTGTGGGATGCTCACCAAGTTTCATTTCAGTCCTAGGCACTCAAAGGGCACTAAGCATTGAGTGTGAAAACTGAGTTTCCGTGAGAGCTGCTTGGAAGCCTGATGGTGTGAAGTTAGTGAGCCAAATGGAGTTGTTCTCCCACAAGAACCACTCGGCTGATCCTTCTTCAATATGCCCTTCACCAACACGCAGTGTTTCCTTGATTGAATTAGCTCTCACACCAATATTTGCGTCTAGAGCCTTTGCATTGAGGGCTATCTGAAAACGGCTGTGGCGCTGAAGTTGCCTGTGAATGTGGAGTTGGTGGCATGTGAAACCCGCATGTGGAGCATTCGTTTGTGTGGGATGCTCTACCAGGTTCATTCCTAGATAATGCACTCAAAGGGCACTAAGCATAGAGTGTGAAAACTGAGTTTCCTTGAGAGCTGCTTGGAAGCCTGATGGTGTGTGAAGTTAGTGAGCCAAATGGAGTTGTTCTCCCACAAGAACCACTCGGCTGATCCTTCTTCAATATGCCTTTCACCAACATGCAGTGTTTCCTTGATTGAATTAACTCTCACACCAATATTTGCGTCTAGAGCCTTTGCATTGAGGGCTATCTGAAAACGGCTGTGGCGCTGAAGTTGCCTGTGAATGTGGAGTTGGTGGCATGTGAAACCCGCATGTGGAGCATTCGTTTGTGTGGGATGCTCACCAAGCTTCTTTGCAGTCCTAGGCACTCAAAGGGCACTAAGCATAGAGTGTGAAAACTGAGTTTCCTTGAGAGCTGCTTGGAAGCCTGATGGTGTGTGAAGTTAGTGAGCCAAATGGAGTTGTTCTCCCACAAGAACCACTCGGCTGATCCTTCTTCAATATGCCCTTCACCAACATGCAGTGTTTCCTTCATTGAATTAGCTCTCACACCAATAGTTGCGTCTAGAGCCTTTGCATTGAGGGCTATCTGAAAACGGCTGTGGCGCTGAAGTTGCCTGTGAATGTGGAGTTGGTGGCATGTGAAACCCGCATGTGGAGCATTCGTTTGTGTGGGATGCTCTACCAGGTTCATTTCAGTCCTAGGCACTCAAAGATCACGAAGCATAGAGTGTGAAAACTGAGTTTCCTTGAGAGCTGCTTGGAAGCCTGATGGTGTGTGAAGTTAGTGAGCCAAATGGAGTTGTTCTCCCACAAGAACCACTCGGCTGATCCTTCTTCAATATGCCCTTCACCAACATGCAGTGTTTCCTTCATTGAATTAGCTCTCACACCAATATTTGCGTCTAGAGCCTTTGCATTGAGGGCTATCTGAAAACGGCTGTGGCTCTGAAGTTGCCTGTGAATGTGGAGTTGGTGGCATGTGAAACCCGCATGTGGAGCATTCGTTTGTGTGGGATGCTCTACCAGGTTCATTCCTAGATAATGCACTCAAAGGGCACTAAGCATAGAGTGTGAAAACTGAGTTTCCTTGAGAGCTGCTTGGAAGCCTGATGGTGTGTGAAGTTAGTGAGCCAAATGGAGTTGTTCTCCCACAAGAACCACTCGGCTGATCCTTCTTCAATATGCCCTTCACCAACATGCAGTGTTTCCTTCATTGAATTAGCTCTCACACCAATATTTGCGTCTAGAGCCTTTGCATTGAGGGCTATCTGAAAACGGCTGTGGCGCTGAAGTTGCCTGTGAATGTGGAGTTGGTGGCATGTGAAACCCGCATGTGGAGCATTCGTTTGTGTGGGATGTTCTACCAGGTTCATTTCAGTCCTAGGCACTCAAAGATCACTAAGCATAGAGTGTGAAAACTGAGTTTCCTTGAGAGCTGCTTGGAAGCCTGATGGTGTGTGAAGTTAGTGAGCCAAATGGAGTTGTTCTCCCACAAGAACCACTCGGCTGATCCTTCTTCAATATGCCCTTCACCAACATGCAGTGTTTCCTTGATTGAATTAGCTCTCACACCAATATTTGCGTCTAGAGCCTTTGCATTGAGGGCTATCTGAAAACGGCTGTGGCTCTGAAGTTGCCTGTGAATGTGGAGTTGGTGGCATGTGAAACCCGCATGTGGAGCATTCGTTTTTGTGGGATGCTCACCAAGCTTCATTTCAGTCCTAGGCACTCAAAGGGCACTAAGCATAGAGTGTGAAAACTGAGTTTCCTTGAGAGCTGCTTGGAAGCCTGATGGTGTGTGAAGTTAGTGAGCCAAATGGAGTTGTTCTCCCACAAGAACCACTCGGCTGATCCTTCTTCAATATGCCCTTCACCAACATGCAGTGTTTCCTTCATTGAATTAGCTCTCACACCAATATTTGCGTCTAGAGCCTTTGCATTGAGGGCTATCTGAAAACGGCTGTGGCGCTGAAGTTGCCTGTGAATGTGGAGTTGGTGGCATGTGAAACCCGCATGTGGAGCATTCGTTTGTGTGGGATGTTCTACCAGGTTCATTTCAGTCCTAGGCACTCAAAGATCACTAAGCATAGAGTGTGAAAACTGAGTTTCCTTGAGAGCTGCTTGGAAGCCTGATGGTGTGTGAAGTTAGTGAGCCAAATGGAGTTGTTCTCCCACAAGAACCACTCGGCTGATCCTTCTTCAATATGCCCTTCACCAACATGCAGTGTTTCCTTGATTGAATTAGCTCTCACACCAATATTTGCGTCTAGAGCCTTTGCATTGAGGGCTATCTGAAAACGGCTGTGGCTCTGAAGTTGCCTGTGAATGTGGAGTTGGTGGCATGTGAAACCCGCATGTGGAGCATTCGTTTTTGTGGGATGCTCACCAAGCTTCATTTCAGTCCTAGGCACTCAAAGGGCACTAAGCATAGAGTGTGAAAACTGAGTTTCCTTGAGAGCTGCTTGGAAGCCTGATGGTGTGTGAAGTTAGTGAGCCAAATGGAGTTGTTCTCCCACAAGAACCACTCGGCTGATCCTTCTTCAATATGCCATTCACCAATATGCAGTGTTTCCTTCATTGAATTAGCTCTCACACCAATAGTTGCGTCTAGAGCCTTTGCATTGAGGGCTATCTGAAAACGGCTGTGGCGCTGAAGTTGCCTGAGAATGTGGAGTTGGTGGCATGTGAAACCCGCATGTGGAGCATTCGTTTGTGTGGGATGCTCTACCAGGTTCATTCCTAGATAATGCACTCAAAGGGCACTAAGCATAGAGTGTGAAAACTGAGTTTCCTTGAGAGCTGCTTGGAAGCCTGATGGTGTGTGAAGTTAGTGAGCCAAATGGAGTTGTTCTCCCACAAGAACCACTCGGCTGATCCTTCTTCAATATGCCCTTCACCAACATGCAGTGTTTCCTTGATTGAATTACCTCTCACACCAATATTTGCGTCTAGAGCCTTTGCATTGAGGGCTATCTGAAAACGGCTGTGGCGCTGAAGTTGCCTGTGAATGTGGAGTTGGTGGCATGTGAAACCCGCATGTGGAGCATTCGTATGTGTGGGATGCTCTACCAGGTTCATTCCTAGATAATGCACTCAAAGGGCACTAAGCATAGAGTGTGAAAACTGAGTTTCCTTGAGAGCTGCTTGGAAGCCTGATGGTGTGTGAAGTTAGTGAGCCAAATGGAGTTGTTCTCCCACAAGAACCACTCGGCTGATCCTTCTTCAATATGCCCTTCACCAACATGCAGTGTTTCCTTGATTGAATTAGCTCTCACACCAATATTTGCATCTAAACCCTTTGCATTGAGGGCTATCTGAAAACGGCTGTGGCGCTGAAGTTGCCTGAGAATGTGGAGTTGGTGGCATGTGAAACCCGCATGTGGAGCATTCGTTTGTGTGGGATGCTCTACCAGGTTCATTCCTAGATAATGCACTCAAAGGGCACTAAGCATAGAGTGTGAAAACTGAGTTTCCTTGAGAGCTGCTTGGAAGCCTGATGGTGTGTGAAGTTAGTGAGCCAAATGGAGTTGTTCTCCCACAAGAACCACTCGGCTGATCCTTCTTCAATATGCCCTTCACCAACATGCAGTGTTTCCTTGATTGAATTACCTCTCACACCAATATTTGTGTCTAGAGCCTTTGCATTGAGGGCTATCTGAAAACGGCTGTGGCTCTGAAGTTGCCTGTGAATGTGGAGTTGGTGGCATGTGAAACCCGCATGTGGAGCATTCGTTTGTGTGGGATGCTCACCAAGCTTCATTTCAGTCCTAGGCACTCAAACGGCACTAAGCATAGAGTGTGAAAACTGAGTTTCCTTGAGAGCTGCTTGGAAGTCTGATGGTGTGTGAAGTTAGTGAGCCAAATGGAGTTGTTCTCCCACAAGAAAAACTCGGCTGATCCTTCTTCATTATGCCCTTCACCAACATGCAGTGTTTCCTTGATTGAATTAGCTCTCACACCAATATTTGCGTCTAGAGCCTTTGCATTGAGGGCTATCTGAAAATGGCTGTGGCGCTGAAGTTGCCTGAGAATGTGGAGTTGGTTTCATGTGAAACCCGCATGTGGAGCATTCGTTTGTGTGGGATGTTCTACCAGGTTCATTTCAGTCCTAGGCACTCAAAGATCACTAAGCATAGAGTGTGAAAACTGAGTTTCCTTGAGAGCTGCTTGGAAGCCTGATGGTGTGTGAAGTTAGTGAGCCAAATGGAGTTGTTCTCCCACAAGAACCACTCGGCTGATCCTTCTTCAATATGCCATTCAGCAACATGCAGTGTTTCCTTCATTGAATTAGCTCTCACACCAATATTTGCGTCTAGAGCCTTTGCATTGAGGGCTATCTGAAAACGGCTGTGGCGCTGAAGTTGCCTGTGAATGTGGAGTTGGTGGCATGTGAAACCCGCATGTGGAGCATTCGTTTGTGTGGGATGCTCTACCAGGTTCATTCCTAGATAATGCACTCAAAGGGCACTAAGCATAGAGTGTGAAAACTGAGTTTCCTTGAGAGCTGCTTGGAAGCCTGATGGTGTGTGAAGTTAGTGAGCCAAATGGAGTTGTTCTCCCACAAGAACCACTCGGCTGATCCTTCTTCAATATGCCCTTCACCAACATGCAGTGTTTCCTTGATTGAATTAGCTCTCACACCAATATTTGCGTCTAGAGCCTTTGCATTGAGGGCTATCTGAAAACGGCTGTGGCGCTGAAGTTGCCTGTGAATGTGGAGTTGGTGGCATGTGAAACCCATATGTGGAGCATTCGTTTGTGTGGGATGTTCACCAAGCTTCATTTCAGTCCTAGGCACTGAAACGGCACTAAGCATAGAGTGTGAAAACTGAGTTTCCTTGAGAGCTGCTTGGAAGCCTGATGGTGTGTGAAGTTAGTGAGCCAAATGGAGTTGTTCTCCCACAAGAACCACTAGGCTGATCCTTCTTCAATATGCCCTTCACCAACATGCAGTGTTTCCTTCATTGAATTAGCTCTCACACCAATATTTGCGTCTAGAGCCTTTGCATTGAGGGCTATCTGAAAACGGCTGTGGCGCTGAAGTTGCCTGTGAATGTGGAGTTGGTGGCATGTGAAACCCGCATGTGGAGCATTCGTTTGTGTGGGATGCTCTACCAGGTTCATTCCTAGATAATGCACTCAAAGGGCACTAAGCATAGAGTGTGAAAACTGAGTTTCCTTGAGAGCTGCTTGGAAGCCTGATGGTGTGTGAAGTTAGTGAGCCAAATGGAGTTGTTCTCCCACAAGAACCACTCGGCTGATCCTTCTTCAATATGCCCTTCACCAACATGCAGTGTTTCCTTCATTGAATTAGCTCTCACACCAATATTTGCGTCTAGAGCCTTTGCATTGAGGGCTATCTGAAAACGGCTGTGGCTCTGAAATTGCCTGTGAATGTGGAGTTGGTGGCATGTGAAACCCGCATGTGGAGCATTCGTTTGTGTGGGATGCTCACCAAGTTTCATTTCAGTCCTAGGCACTCAAAGGGCACTAAGCATTGAGTGTGAAAACTGAGTTTCCGTGAGAGCTGCTTGGAAGCCTGATGGTGTGAAGTTAGTGAGCCAAATAGAGTTGTTCTCCCACAAGAACCACTCGGCTGATCCTTCTTCAATATGCCCTTCACCAACATGCAGTGTTTCCTTGATTGAATTACCTCTCACACCAATATTTGCGTCTAGAGCCTTTGCATTGAGGGCTATCTGAAAACGGCTGTGGCGCTGAAGTTGCCTGAGAATGTGGAGTTGGTGGCATGTGAAACCCGCATGTGGAGCATTCGTTTGTGTGGGATGCTCTACCAGGTTCATTCCTAGATAATGCACTCAAAGGGCACTAAGCATAGAGTGTGAAAACTGAGTTTCCTTGAGAGCTGCTTGGAAGCCTGATGGTGTGTGAAGTTAGTGAGCCAAATGGAGTTGTTCTCCCACAAGAACCACTCGGCTAATCCTTCTTCAATATGCCTTTCACCAACATGCACTGTTTCCTTGATTGAATTAACTCTCACACCAATATTTGCGTCTAGAGCCTTTGCATTGAGGGCTATCTGAAAACGGCTGTGGCGCTGAAGTTGCCTGTGAATGTGGAGTTGGTGGCATGTGAAACCCGCATGTGGAGCATTCGTTTGTGTGGGATGCTCACCAAGCTTCTTTGCAGTCCTAGGCACTCAAAGGGCACTAAGCATAGAGTGTGAAAACTGAGTTTCCTTGAGAGCTGCTTGGAAGCCTGATGGTGTGTGAAGTTAGTGAGCCAAATGGAGTTGTTCTCCCACAAGAACCACTCGGCTGATCCTTCTTCAATATGCCCTTCACCAACATGCAGTGTTTCCTTCATTGAATTAGCTCTCACACCAATAGTTGCGTCTAGAGCCTTTGCATTGAGGGCTATCTGAAAACGGCTGTGGCGCTGAAGTTGCCTGTGAATGTGGAGTTGGTGGCATGTGAAACCCGCATGTGGAGCATTCGTTTGTGTGGGATGCTCTACCAGGTTCATTTCAGTCCTAGGCACTCAAAGATCACTAAGCATAGAGTGTGAAAACTGAGTTTCCTTGAGAGCTGCTTGGAAGCCTGATGGTGTGTGAAGTTAGTGAGCCAAATGGAGTTGTTCTCCCACAAGAACCACTCGGCTGATCCTTCTTCAATATGCCCTTCACCAACATGCAGTGTTTCCTTGATTGAATTACCTCTCACACCAATATTAGCGTCTAGAGCCTTTGCATTGAGGGCTATCTGAAAACGGCTGTGGCGCGGAAGTTGCCTGAGAATGTGGAGTTGGTGGCATGTGAAACCCGCATGTGGAGCATTCGTTTGTGTGGGATGCTCTACCAGGTTCATTCCTGGATAATGCACTCAAAGGGCACTAAGCATAGAGTGTGAAAACTGAGTTTCCTTGAGAGCTGCTTGGAAGCCTGATGGTGTGTGAAGTTAGTGAGCCAAATGGAGTTGTTCTCCCACAAGAACCACTCGGCTGATCCTTCTTCAATATGCCCTTCACCAACATGCAGTGTTTCCTTCATTGAATTAGCTCTCACACCAATATTTGCGTCTAGAGCCTTTGCGTTGAGGGCTATGTGAAAACGGCTGTGGCGCTGAAGTTGCCTGTGAATGTGGAGTTGGTGGCATGTGAAACCCGCATGTGGAGCATTCATTTGTGTGGGATGCTCTACCAGGTTCATTCCTAGTATAATGCACTCAAAGGGCACTAAGCATAGAGTATGAAAACTGAGTTTCCTTGAGAGCTGCTTGGAAGCCTGATGGTGTGTGAAGTTAGTGAGCCAAATGGAGTTGCTCTCCCACAAGAACCACTCGGCTGATCCTTCTTCAATATGCACTTCACCAACATGCAGTGTTTCCTTGATTGAAATAGCTCTCACACCAATATTTGTGTCTAGAGCCTTTGCATTGAGGGCTATCTGAAAACGGCTGTGGCGCTGAAGTTGCCTGAGAATGTGGAGTTGGTGGCATGTGAAACCCGCATGTAGAGCACTCGTTTGTGTGGGATGCTCTACCAGGTTCATTCCTAGATAATGCACTCAAAGGGCACTAAGCATAGAGTGTGAAAACTGAGTTTCCTTGAGAGCTGCTTGGAAGCCTGATGGTGTGTGAAGTTAGTGAGCCAAATGGAGTTGTTCTCCCACAAGAACCACTCGGCTGATCCTTCTTCAATATGCCCTTCACCAACATGCAGTGTTTCCTTGATTGAATTACCTCTCACACCAATATTTGCGTCTAGAGCCTTTGCATTGAGGGCTATCTGAAAACGGCTGTGGCTCTGAAGTTGCCTGTGAATGTGGAGTTGGTGGCATGTGAAACCCGCATGTGGAGCATTCGTTTGTGTGGGATGCTCACCAAGCTTCATTTCAGTCCTAGGCACTCAAACTGCACTAAGCATAGAGTGTGAAAACTGAGTTTCCTTGAGAGCTGCTTGGAAGCCTGATGGTGTGTGAAGTTAGTGAGCCAAATGGAGTTGTTCTCCCACAAGAACCACTCGGCTGATCCTTCTTCAATATGCCCTTCACCAACATGCAGTGTTTCCTTGATTGAATTAGCTCTCACACCAATATTTGCGTCTAGAGCCTTTGCATTGAGGGCTATCTGAAAAAGGCTGTGGCGCTGAAGTTGCCTGTGAATGTGGAGTTGGTGGCATGTGAAACCCGCATGTGGAGCATTCGTTTGTGTGGGATGTTCTACCAGGTTCATTTCAGTCCTAGGCACTCAAAGATCACTAAGCATAGAGTGTGAAAACTGAGTTTCCTTGAGAGCTGCTTGGAAGCCTGATGGTGTGTGAAGTTAGTGAGCCAAATGGAGTTGTTCTCCCACAAGAACCACTCGGCTGATCCTTCTTCAATATGCCCTTCACCAACATGCAGTGTTTCCTTCATTGAATTAGCTCTCACACCAATATTTGCGTCTAGAGCCTTTGCATTGAGGGCTATCTGAAAACGGCTGTGGCGCTGAAGTTGCCTGTGAATGTGGAGTTGGTGGCATGTGAAACCCGCATGTGGAGCATTCGTTTGTGTGGGATGCTCTACCAGGTTCATTCCTAGATAATGCACTCAAAGGGCACTAAGCATAGAGTGTGAAAACTGAGTTTCCTTGAGAGCTGCTTGGAAGCCTGATGGTGTGTGAAGTTAGTGAGCCAAATGGAGTTGTTCACTCCCACAAGAACCACTCGGCTGATCCTTCTTCAATATGCCCTTCACCAACATGCAGTGTTTCCTTGATTGAATTTATTTGCGTCTAGAGCCTTTGCATTGAGGGCTATCTGAAAACGGCTGTGGCGCTGAAGTTGCCTGAGAATGTGGAGTTGGTGGCATGTGAAACCCGCATGTGGAGCACTCGTTTGTGTGGGATGCTGTACCAGGTTCATTCCTAGATAATGCACTCAAAGGAAACTAAGCATAGAGTGTGAAAACTGAGTTTCCTTGAGAGCTGCTTGGAAGCCTGATGTTGTGTGAAGTTAGTGAGCCAAATGGAGTTGTTCTCCCACAAGAACCACTCGGCTGATCCTTCTTCAATATGCCCTTCACCAACATGCAGTGTTTCCTTGATTGAATTAGCTCTCACACAAATATTTGCGTCTAGAGCCTTTGCATTGAGGGCTATCTGAAACGGCTGTGGCGCTGAAGTTGCCTGTGAATGTGGAGTTGGTGGCATGTGAAACCCGCATGTGGAGCATTCGTTTGTGTGGGATGTTCTACCAGGTTCATTTCAGTCCTAGGCACTCAAAGATCACTAAGCATAGAGTGTGAAAACTGAGTTTCCTTGAGAGCTGCTTGGAAGCCTGATGGTGTGTGAAGTTAGTGAGCCAAATGGAGTTGTTCTCCCACAAGAACCACTCGGCTGATCCTTCTTCAATATGCCCTTCACCAACATGCAGTGTTTCCTTGATTGAATTAGCTCTCACACCAATATTTGCGTCTAGAGCCTTTGCATTGAGGGCTATCTGAAAATGGCTGTGGCGCTGAAGTTGCTTGTGAATGTGGAGTTGGTGGCATGTGAAACCCGCATGTGGAGCATTCGTTTGTGTGGGATGCTCACCAGGCTTCATTTCAGTCCTAGGCACTCAAAGGGCACTAAGCATAGAGTGTGAAAACTGAGTTTCCTTGAGAGCTACTTGGAAGCCTGATGGTGTGTGAAGTTAGTGAGCCAAATGGAGTTGTTCTCCCACAAGAACCACTCGGCTGATCCTTCTTCAATATGCCCTTCACCAACATGCAGTGTTTCCTTGATTGAATTAGCTCTCACACCAATATTAGCGTCTAGAGCCTTTGCATTGAGGGCTATCTGAAAACGGCTGTGGCGCTGAAGTTGCCTGTGAATGTGGAGTTGGTGGCATGTGAAACCCTCATGTGGAGCATTCGTTTGTGTATAATGCTCTACCAGGTTCATTCCTAGATAATGCACTCAAAGGGCACTAAGCATAGAGTGTGAAAACTGAGTTTCCTTGAGAGCTGCTTGGAAGCCTGATGGTGTGTGAAGTTAGTGAGCCAAATGGAGTTGTTCTCCCACAAGAACCACTCGGCTGATCCTTCTTCAATATGCCCTTCACCAACATGCAGTGTTTCCTTGATTGAATTAGCTCTCACACCAATATTTGCGTCTAGAGCCTTTGCATTGAGGGCTATCTGAAAACGGCTGTGGCTCTGAAGTTGCCTGTGAATGTGGAGTTGGTGGCATGTGAAACCCGCATGTGGAGCATTCGTTTGTGTGGGATGCTCTACCAGGTTCATTCCTAGATAATGCACTCAAAGGGCACTAAGCATAGAGTGTGAAAACTGAGTTTCCTTGAGAGCTGCTTGGAAGCCTGATGGTGTGTGAAGTTAGTGAGCCAAATGGAGTTGTTCTCCCACAAGAACCACTCGGCTGATCCTTCTTCAATATGCACTTCACCAACATGCAGTGTTTCCTTGATTGAATTACCTCTCACACCAATATTTGCGTCTAAACCCTTTGCATTGAGGGCTATCTGAAAACGGCTGTGGCTCTGAAGTTGCCTGAGAATGTGGAGTTGGTGGCATGTGAAACCCGCATGTGGAGCATTCGTTTGTGTGGGATGCTCACCAAGTTTCATTTCAGTCCTAGGCACTCAAAGGGCACTAAGCATTGAGTGTGAAAACTGAGTTTCCTTGAGAGCTGCTTGGAAGCCTGATGGTGTGTGAAGTTAGTGAGCCAAATGGAGTTGTTCTCCCACAAGAACCACTCGGCTGATCCTTCTTCAATATGCCCTTCACCAACATGCAGTGTTTCCTTGATTGAATTAGCTCTCACACCAATATTTGCGTCTAGAGCCTTTGCATTGAGGGCTATCTGAAAAAGGCTGTGGCGCTGAAGTTGCCTGTGAATGTGGAGTTGGTGGCATGTGAAACCCGCATGTGGAGCATTCGTTTGTGTGGGATGTTCTACCAGGTTCATTTCAGTCCTAGGCACTCAAAGATCACTAAGCATAGAGTGTGAAAACTGAGTTTCCTTGAGAGCTGCTTGGAAGCCTGATGGTGTGTGAAGTTAGTGAGCCAAATGGAGTTGTTCTCCCACAAGAACCACTCGGCTGATCCTTCTTCAATATGCCCTTCACCAACATGCAGTGTTTCCTTCATTGAATTAGCTCTCACACCAATATTTGCGTCTAGAGCCTTTGCATTGAGGGCTATCTGAAAACGGCTGTGGCGCTGAAGTTGCCTGTGAATGTGGAGTTGGTGGCATGTGAAACCCGCATGTGGAGCATTCGTTTGTGTGGGATGCTCTACCAGGTTCATTCCTAGATAATGCACTCAAAGGGCACTAAGCATAGAGTGTGAAAACTGAGTTTCCTTGAGAGCTGCTTGGAAGCCTGATGGTGTGTGAAGTTAGTGAGCCAAATGGAGTTGTTCTCCCACAAGAACCACTCGGCTGATCCTTCTTCAATATGCCCTTCACCAACATGCAGTGTTTCCTTCATTGAATTAGCTCTCACACCAATATTTGCGTCTAGAGCCTTTGCATTGAGGGCTATCTGAAAACGGCTGTGGCTCTGAAGTTGCCTGTGAATGTGGAGTTGGTGGCATGTGAAACCCGCATGTGGAGCATTCGTTTGTGTGGGATGCTCACCAAGTTTCATTTCAGTCCTAAGCACTCAAACGGCACTAAGCATAGAGTGTGAAAACTGAGTTTCCTTGAGAGCTGCTTGGAAGCCTGATGGTGTGTGAAGTTAGTGAGCCAAATGGAGTTGTTCTCCCACAAGAACCACTCGGCTGATCCTTCTTCAATATGCCCTTCACCAACATGCAGTGTTTCCTTGATTGAATTAGCTCTCACACCAATATTTGCGTCTAGAGCCTTTGCATTGAGGGCTATCTGAAAACGGCTGTGGCGCTGAAGTTGCCTGAGAATGTGGAGTTGGTGGCATGTGAAACCCGCATGTGGAGCACTCGTTTGTGTGGGATGCTGTACCAGGTTCATTCCTAGATAATGCACTCAAAGGAAACTAAGCATAGAGTGTGAAAACTGAGTTTCCTTGAGAGCTGCTTGGAAGCCTGATGGTGTGTGAAGTTAGTGAGCCAAATGGAGTTGTTCTCCCACAAGAACCACTCGGCTGATCCTTCTTCAATATGCCCTTCACCAACATGCAGTGTTTCCTTGATTGAATTAGCTCTCACACAAATATTTGCGTCTAGAGCCTTTGCATTGAGGGCTATCTGAAACGGCTGTGGCGCTGAAGTTGCCTGTGAATGTGGAGTTGGTGGCATGTGAAACCCGCATGTGGAGCATTCGTTTGTGTGGGATGTTCTACCAGGTTCATTCAGTCCTAGGCACTCAAAGATCACTAAGCATAGAGTGTGAAAACTGAGTTTCCTTGAGAGCTGCTTGGAAGCCTGATGGTGTGTGAAGTTAGTGAGCCAAATGGAGTTGTTCTCCCACAAGAACCACTCGGCTGATCCTTCTTCAATATGCCCTTCACCAACATGCAGTGTTTCCTTGATTGAATTAGCTCTCACACCAATATTTGCGTCTAGAGCCTTTGCATTGAGGGCTATCTGAAAATGGCTGTGGCGCTGAAGTTGCTTGTGAATGTGGAGTTGGTGGCATGTGAAACCCGCATGTGGAGCATTCGTTTGTGTGGGATGCTCACCAAGCTTCATTTCAGTCCTAGGCACTCAAAGGGCACTAAGCATAGAGTGTGAAAACTGAGTTTCCTTGAGAGCTACTTGGAAGCCTGATGGTGTGTGAAGTTAGTGAGCCAAATGGAGTTGTTCTCCCACAAGAACCACTCGGCTGATCCTTCTTCAATATGCCCTTCACCAACATGCAGTGTTTCCTTGATTGAATTAGCTCTCACACCAATATTAGCGTCTAGAGCCTTTGCATTGAGGGCTATCTGAAAACGGCTGTGGCGCTGAAGTTGCCTGTGAATGTGGAGTTGGTGGCATGTGAAACCCTCATGTGGAGCATTCGTTTGTGTATAATGCTCTACCAGGTTCATTCCTAGATAATGCACTCAAAGGGCACTAAGCATAGAGTGTGAAAACTGAGTTTCCTTGAGAGCTGCTTGGAAGCCTGATGGTGTGTGAAGTTAGTGAGCCAACTGGAGTTGTTCTCCCACAAGAACCACTCGGCTGATCCTTCTTCAATATGCCCTTCACCAACATGCAGTGTTTCCTTGATTGAATTAGCTCTCACACCAATATTTGCGTCTAGAGCCTTTGCATTGAGGGCTATCTGAAAACGGCTGTGGCGCTGAAGTTGCCTGTGAATGTGGAGTTTGAGGCATGTGAAACCCGCATGTGGAGCATTCGTTTGTGTGGGATGCTCACCAAGCTTCTTTTCAGTCCTAGGCACTCAAAGCGCACTAAGCATAGAGTGTGAAAACTGAGTTTCCTTGAGAGCTGCTTGGAAGCCTGATGGTGTGTGAAGTTAGTGAGCCAAATGGAGTTGTTCTCCCACAAGAACCACTCGGCTGATCCTTCTTCAATATGCCCTTCACCAACATGCAGTGTTTCCTTGATTGAATTAGCTCTCACACCAATATTTGCGTCTAGAGCCTTTGCATTGAGGGCTATCTGAAAACGGCTGTGGCTCTGAAGTTGCCTGTGAATGTGGAGTTGGTGGCATGTGAAACCCGCATGTGGAGCATTCGTTTGTGTGGGATGCTCTACCAGGTTCATTCCTAGATAATGCACTGAAAGGGCACTAAGCATAGAGTGTGAAAACTGAGTTTCCTTGAGAGCTGCTTGGAAGCCTGATGGTGTGTGAAGTTAGTGAGCCAAATGGAGTTGTTCTCCCACAAGAACCACTCGGCTGATCCTTCTTCAATATGCACTTCACCAACATGCAGTGTTTCCTTGATTGAATTACCTCTCACACCAATATTTGCGTCTAAACCCTTTGCATTGAGGGCTATCTGAAAACGGCTGTGGCTCTGAAGTTGCCTGAGAATGTGGAGTTGGTGGCATGTGAAACCCGCATGTGGAGCATTCGTTTGTGTGGGATGCTCACCAAGTTTCATTTCAGTCCTAGGCACTCAAAGGGCACTAAGCATTGAGTGTGAAAACTGAGTTTCCTTGAGAGCTGCTTGGAAGCCTGATGGTGTGAAGTTAGTGAGCCAAATGGAGTTGTTCTCCCACAAGAACCACTCGGCTGATCCTTCTTCAATATGCCCTTCACCAACATGCAGTGTTTCCTTGATTGAATTAGCTCTCACACCAATATTTGCGTCTAGAGCCTTTGCATTGAGGGCTATCTGAAAACGGCTGTGGCGCTGAAGTTGCCTGAGAATGTGGAGTTGGTGGCATGTGAAACTCTCATGGGGAGCATTCGTTTGTGTGGGATGCTCTACCAGGTACATTCCTAGATAATGCACTCAAAGGAAACTAAGCATAGAGTGTGAAAACTTAGTTTCCTTGAGAGCTGCTTGGAAACCTGATGGTGTGTGAAGTTAGTGAGCCAAATGGAGTTGTTCTCCCACAAGAACCACTCGGCTGATCCTTCTTCAATATGCCCTTCACCAACATGCAGTGTTTCCTTGATTGAATTACCTCTCACACAAATATTAGCGTCTAGAGCCTTTGCATTGAGGGCTATCTGAAAACGGCTGTGGCGCGGAAGTTGCCTGAGAATGTGGAGTTGGTGGCATGTGAAACCCGCATGTGGAGCATTCGTTTGTGTGGGATGCTCTACCAGGTTCATTCCTGGATAATGCACTCAAAGGGCACTAAGCATAGAGTGTGAAAACTGAGTTTCCTTGAGAGCTGCTTGGAAGCCTGATGGTGTGTGAAGTTAGTGAGCCAAATGGAGTTGTTCTCCCACAAGAACCACTCGGCTGATCCTTCTTCAATATGCCCTTCACCAACATGCAGTGTTTCCTTGATTGAATTAGCTCTCACACCAATATTTGCGTCTAGAGCCTTTGCATTGAGGGCTATCTGAAAACGGCTGTGGCTCTGAAGTTGCCTGTGAATGTGGAGTTGGTGGCATGTGAAACCCGCATGTGGAGCATTCGTTTGTGTGGGATGCTCTACCACGTTCATTCCGAGATAATGCACTCAAAGGGCACTAAGCATAGAGTGTGAAAACTGAGTTTCCTTGAGAGCTGCTTGGAAGCCTGATGGTGTGTGAAGTTAGTGAGCCAAATGGAGTTGTTCTCCCACAAGAACCACTCGGCTGATCCTTCTTCAATATGCCCTTCACCAACATGCAGTGTTTCCTTGATTGAATTAGCTCTCACACCAATATTTGCGTCTAGAGCCTTTGCATTGAGGGCTATCTGAAAACGGCTGTGGCGCTGAAGTTGCCTGTGAATGTGGAGTTGGTGGCATGTGAAACTCTCATGGGGAGCATTCGTTTGTGTGGGATGCTCTACCAGGTACATTCCTAGATAATGCACTCAAAGGGCACTAAGCATAGAGTGTGAAAACTGAGTTTCCTTGAGAGCTGCTTGGAAGCCTGATGGTGTGTGAAGTTAGTGAGCCAAATGGAGTTGTTCTCCACAAGAACCACTCGGCTGATCCTTCTTCTATATGCACTTCACCAACATGCAGTGTTTCCTTGATTGAAATAGCTCTCACACCAATATTTGGTTCTAAACCCTTTGCATTGAGGGCTATCTGAAAACGGCTGTGGCGCTGAAGTTGCCTGAGAATGTGGAGTTGGTGGCATGTGAAACCCGCATGTGGAGCATTCGTTTGTGTGGGATGCTCTACCAGGTTCATTCCTAGATAATGCACTCAAAGGGCACTAAGCATAGAGTGTGAAAACTGAGTTTCCTTGAGAGCTGCTTGGAAGCCTGATGGTGTGTGAAGTTAGTGAGCCAAATGGAGTTGTTCTCCCACAAGAACCACTCGGCTGATCCTTCTTCAATATGCCCTTCACCAACATGCAGTGTTTCCTTGATTGAATTAGCTCTCACACCAATATTTGCATCTAGAGCCTTTGCATTGAGGGCTATCTGAAAACGGCTGTGGCGCTGAAGTTGCCTGTGAATGTGGAGTTGGTGGCATGTGAAACCCGCATGTGGAGCATTCGTTTGTGTGGGATGCTCACCAAGCTTCATTTCAGTCCTAGGCACTCAAAGGGCACTAAGCATAGAGTGTGAAAACTGAGTTTCCTTGAGAGCTGCTTGGAAGCCTGATGGTGTGTGAAGTTAGTGAGCCAAATGGAGTTGTTCTCCCACAAGAACCACTCGGCTGATCCTTCTTCAATATGCCCTTCACCAACATGCAGTGTTTCCTTGATTGAATTAGCTCTCACACCAATATTTGCGTCTAGAGCCTTTGCATTGAGGGCTATCTGAAAACGGCTGTGGCGCTGAAGTTGCCTGTGAATGTGGAGTTGGTGGCATGTGAAACCCGCATGTGGAGCATTCGTTTGTGTGGGATGCTCTACCAGGTTCATTCCTAGATAATGCACTCAAAGGGCACTAAGCATAGAGTGTGAAAACTGAGTTTCTTTGAGAGCTGCTTGGAAGCCTGATGGTGTGTGAAGTTAGTGAGCCAAATGGAGTTGTTCTCCCACAAGAACCACTCGGCTGATCCTTCTTCAATATGCCCTTCACCAACATGCAGTGTTTCCTTGATTGAATTAGCTCTCACACCAATATTTGCGTCTAGAGCCTTTGCATTGAGGGCTATCTGAAAACGGCTGTGGCGCTGAAGTTGCCTGAGAATGTGGAGTTGGTGGCATGTGAAAGCCGCATGTGGAGCATTCGTTTGTGTGGGATGCTCACCAAGCTTCATTTCAGTCCTAGGCACTCCAAGGGCACTAAGCATAGAGTGTGAAAACTGAGTTTCTTTGAGAGCTGCTTGGAAGCCTGATGGTGTGTGAAGTTAGTGAGCCAAATGGAGTTGTTCTCCCACAAGAACCACTCGGCTGATCCTTCTTCAATATGCCCTTCACCAACATGCAGTGTTTCCTTGATTGAATTAGCTCTCACACCAATATTTGCGTCTAGAGCCTTTGCATTGAGGGCTATCTGAAAACGGCTGTGGCGCTGAAGTTGCCTGTGAATGTGGAGTTGGTGGCATGTGAAACCCGCATGTGGAGCATTCGTTTGTGTGGGATGCTCTACCAGGTTCATTCCTAGATAATGCACTCAAAGGGCACTAAGCATAGAGTGTGAAAACTGAGTTTCTTTGAGAGCTGCTTGGAAGCCTGATGGTGTGTGAAGTTAGTGAGCCAAATGGAGTTGTTCTCCCACAAGAACCACTCGGCTGATCCTTCTTCAATATGCCCTTCACCAACATGCAGTGTTTCCTTGATTGAATTAGCTCTCACACCAATATTTGCATCTAGAGCCTTTGCATTGAGGGCTATCTGAAAACGGCTGTGGCGCTGAAGTTGCCTGTGAATGTGGAGTTGGTGGCATGTGAAACCCGCATGTGGAGCATTCGTTTGTGTGGGATGCTCACCAAGCTTCATTTCAGTCCTAGGCACTCAAAGGGCACTAAGCATAGAGTGTGAAAACTGAGTTTCTTTGAGAGCTGCTTGGAAGCCTGATGGTGTGTGAAGTTAGTGAGCCAAATGGAGTTGTTCTCCCACAAGAACCACTCGGCTGATCCTTCTTCAATATGCCCTTCACCAACATGCAGTGTTTCCTTGATTGAATTAGCTCTCACACCAATATTTGCGTCTAGAGCCTTTGCATTGAGGGCTATCTGAAAACGGCTGTGGCGCTGAAGTTGCCTGTGAATGTGGAGTTGGTGGCATGTGAAACCCGCATGTGGAGCATTCGTTTGTGTGGGATGCTCTACCAGGTTCATTCCTAGATAATGCACTCAAAGGGCACTAAGATAGAGTGTGAAAACTGAGTTTCCTTGAGAGCTGCTTGGAAGCCTGATGGTGTGTGAAGTTAGTGAGCCAAATGGAGTTGTTCTCCCACAAGAACCACTCGGCTGATCCTTCTTCAATATGCCCTTCACCAACATGCAGTGTTTCCTTGATTGAATTAGCTCTCACACCAATATTTGCGTCTAGAGCCTTTGCATTGAGGGCTATCTGAAAACGGCTGTGGCGCTGAAGTTGCCTGTGAATGTGGAGTTGGTGGCATGTGAAACCCGCATGTGGAGCATTCGTTTGTGTGGGATGCTCACCAAGCTTCATTTCAGTCCTAGGCACTCAAAGGGCACTAAGCATAGAGTGTGAAAACTGAGTTTCCTTGAGAGCTGCTTGGAAGCCTGATGGTGTGTGAAGTTAGTGAGCCAAATGGAGTTGTTCTCCCACAAGAACCACTCGGCTGATCCTTCTTCAATATGCCCTTCACCAACATGCAGTGTTTCCTTGATTGAATTAGCTCTCACACCAATATTTGCGTCTAGAGCCTTTGCATTGAGGGCTATCTGAAAACGGCGGTGGCGCTGAAGTTGCCTGTGAATGTGGAGTTGGTGGCATGTGAAACCCGCATGTGGAGTATTCGTATGTGTGGGATGCTCTACCAGGTTCATTCCTAGATAATGCACTCAAAGAGCACTAAGCATAGAGTGTGAAAACTGAGTTTCTTTGAGAGCTGCTTGGAAGCCTGATGGTGTGAGAAGTTAGTGAGCCAAATGGAGTTGTTTTCCCACAAGAACCACTCGGCTGATCCTTCTTCAATATGCCCTTCACCAACATGCAGTGTTTCCTTGATTGAATTAGCTCTCACACCAATATTTGAGTCTAGAGCCTTTGCATTGAGGGCTATCTGAAAACGGCTGTGGCGCTGAAGTTGCCTGTGAATGTGGAGTTGGTGGCATGTGAAACCCGCATGTGGAGCATTCGTTTGTGTGGGATGCTCACCAAGCTTCATTTCAGTCCTAGGCACTCAAAGGGCACTAAGCATAGAGTGTGAAAACTGAGTTTCCTTGAGAGCTGCTTGGAAGCCTGATGGTGTGTGAAGTTAGTGAGCCAAATGGAGTTGTTCTCCCACAAGAACCACTCGGCTGATCCTTCTTCAATATGCCCTTCACCAACATGCAGTGTTTCCTTGATTGAATTACCTCTCACACCAATATTTGCGTCTAGAGCCTTTGCATTGAGGGCTATCTGAAAACGGCTGTGGCGCTGAAGTTGCCTGTGAATGTGGAGTTGGTGGCATGTGAAACCCGCATGTGGAGCATTCGTATGTGTGGGATGCTCTACCAGGTTCATTCCTAGATAATGCACTCAAAGGGCACTAAGCATAGAGTGTGAAAACTGAGTTTCTTTGAGAGCTGCTTGGAAGCCTGATGGTGTGTGAAGTTAGTGAGCCAAATGGAGTTGTTCTCCCACAAGAACCACTCGGCTGATCCTTCTTCAATATGCCCTTCACCAACATGCAGTGTTTCCTTGATTGAATTAGCTCTCACACCAATATTTGCGTCTAGAGCCTTTGCATTGAGGGCTATCTGAAAACGGCTGTGGCGCTGAAGTTGCCTGTGAATGTGGAGTTGGTGGCATGTGAAACCCGCATGTAGAGCATTCGTTTGTGTGGGATGCTCTACCAGGTTCATTCCTAGATAATGCACTCAAAGGGCACTAAGATAGAGTGTGAAAACTGAGTTTCCTTGAGAGCTGCTTGGAAGCCTGATGGTGTGCGAAGTTAGTGAGCCAAATGGAGTTGTTCTCCCACAAGAACCACTCGGCTGATCCTTCTTCAATATGCCCTTCACCAACATGCAGTGTTTCCTTGATTGAATTAGCTCTCACACCAATATTTGCGTCTAGAGCCTTTGCATTGAGGGCTATCTGAAAACGGCTGTGGCGCTGAAGTTGCCTGTGAATGTGGAGTTGGTGGCATGTGAAACCCGCATGTGGAGCATTCGTTTGTGTGGGATGCTCTACCAGGTTCATTCCTAGATAATGCACTCAAAGGGCACTAAGCATAGAGTGTGAAAACTGAGTTTCCTTGAGAGCTGCTTGGAAGCCTGATGGTGTGTGAAGTTAGTGAGCCAAATGGAGTTGTTCTCCCACAAGAACCACTCGGCTGATCCTTCTTCAATATGCCCTTCACCAACATGCAGTGTTTCCTTGATTGAATTAGCTCTCACACCAATATTTGCGTCTAGAGCCTTTGCATTGAGGGCTATCTGAAAACGGCTGTGGCTCTGAAGTTGCCTGTGAATGTGGAGTTGGTTTCATGTGAAACCCGCATGTGGAGCATTCGTATGTGTGGGATGCTCTACCAGGTTCATTCCTAGATAATGCACTCAAAGGGCACTAAGCATAGAGTGTGAAAACTGAGTTTCCTTGAGAGCTGCTTGGAAGCCTGATGGTGTGTGAAGTTAGTGAGCCAAATGGAGTTGTTCTCCCACAAGAACCACTCGGCTGATCCTTCTTCAATATGCCCTTCACCAACATGCAGTGTTTCCTTGATTGAATTAGCTCTCGCACCAATATTTGCGTCTAGAGCCTTTGCATTGAGGGCTATCTGAAAACGGCTGTGGCGCTGAAGTTGCCTGAGAATGTGGAGTTGGTGGCATGTGAAACCCGCATGTGGAGCATTCGTTTGTGTGGGATGCTCACCAAGCTTCATTTCAGTCCTAGGCACTCAAAGGGCACTAAGCATAGAGTGTGAAAACTGAGTTTCTTTGAGAGCTGCTTGGAAGCCTGATGGTGTGAAGTTAGTGAGCCAAATGGAGTTGTTCTCCCACAAGAACCACTCGGCTGATCCTTCTTCAATATGCCCTTCACCAACATGCAGTGTTTCCTTGATTGAATTAGCTCTCACACCAATATTTGCGTCTAGAGCCTTTGCATTGAGGGCTATCTGAAAACGGCTGTGGCGCTGAAGTTGCCTGAGAATGTGGAGTTGGTGGCATGTGAAACCCGCATGTGGAGCATTCGTATGTGTGGGATGCTCTACCAGGTTCATTCCTAGATAATGCACTCAAAGGGAACTAAGCATAGAGTGTGAAAACTGAGTTTCCTTGAGAGCTGCTTGGAAGCCTGATGGTGTGTGAAGTTAGTGAGCCAAATGGAGTTGTTCTCCCACAAGAACCACTCGGCTGATCCTTCTTCAATATGCCTTTCACCAACATGCAGTGTTTCCTTGATTGAATTACCTCTCACACCAATATTTGCGTCTAGAGCCTTTGCATTGAGGGCTATCTGAAAACGGCTGTGGCGCTGAAGTTGCCTGTGAATGTGGAGTTGGTGGCATGTGAAACCCGCATGTGGAGCATTCGTTTGTGTGGGATGCTCACCAAGCTTCATTTCAGTCCTAGGCACTCAAAGGGCACTAAGCATAGAGTGTGAAAACTGAGTTTCCTTGAGAGCTGCTTGGAAGCCTGATGGTGTGTGAAGTTAGTGAGCCAAATGGAGTTGTTCTCCCACAAGAACCACTCGGCTGATCCTTCTTCAATATGCCCTTCACCAACATGCAGTGTTTCCTTGATTGAATTAGCTCTCACACCAATATTTGCGTCTAGAGCCTTTGCATTGAGGGCTATCTGAAAACGGCTGTGGCGCTGAAGTTGCCTGAGAATGTGGAGTTGGTGGCATGTGAAACCCTCATGTGGAGCATTCGTTTGTGTGGGATGCTCTACCAGGTTCATTCCTAGATAATGCACTCAAAGGGCACTAAGCATAGAGTGTGAAAACTGAGTTTCTTTGAGAGCTGCTTGGAAGCCTGATGGTGTGTGAAGTTAGTGAGCCAAATGGAGTTGTTCTCCCACAAGAACCACTCTGCTGATCCTTCTTCAATATGCCCTTCACCAACATGCAGTGTTTCCTTGATTGAATTAGCTCTCACACCAATATTAGCGTCTAGAGCCTTTGCATTGAGGGCTATCTGAAAACGGCTGTGGCGCTGAGGTTGCCTGAGAATGTGGAGTTGGTGGCATGTGAAACCCGCATGTGGAGCATTCGTTTGTGTCGGATGTTCTACCAGGTTCATTCCTGGATAATGCACTCAAAGGGCACTAAGCATAGAGTGTGAAAACTGAGTTTCCTTGAGAGCTGCTTGGAAGCCTGATGGTGTGTGAAGTTAGTGAGCCAAATGGAGTTGTTCTCCCACAAGAACCACTCGGCTGATCCTTCTTCAATATGCCCTTCACCAACATGCAGTGTTTCCTTGATTGAATTAGCTCTCACACCAATATTTGCGTCTAGAGCCTTTGCATTGAGGGCTATCTGAAAACGGCTGTGGCGCTGAAGTTGCCTGTGAATGTGGAGTTGGTGGCATGTGAAACTCTCATGGGGAGCATTCGTTTGTGTGGGATGCTCTACCAGGTACATTCCTAGATAATGCACTCAAAGGGCACTAAGCATAGAGTGTGAAAACTGAGTTTCCTTGAGAGCTGCTTGGAAGCCTGATGGTGTGTGAAGTTAGTGAGCCAAATGGAGTTGTTCTCCCACAAGAACCACTCGGCTGATCCTTCTTCTATATGCACTTCACCAACATGCAGTGTTTCCTTGATTGAAATAGCTCTCACACCAATATTTGGTTCTAAACCCTTTGCATTGAGGGCTATCTGAAAACGGCTGTGGCGCTGAAGTTGCCTGAGAATGTGGAGTTGGTGGCATGTGAAACCCGCATGTGGAGCATTCGTTTGTGTGGGATGCTCTACCAGGTTCATTCCTAGATAATGCACTCAAAGGGCACTAAGCATAGAGTGTGAAAACTGAGTTTCCTTGAGAGCTGCTTGGAAGCCTGATGGTGTGTGAAGTTAGTGAGCCAAATGGAGTTGTTCTCCCACAAGAACCACTCGGCTGATCCTTCTTCAATATGCCCTTCACCAACATGCAGTGTTTCCTTGATTGAATTAGCTCTCACACCAATATTTGCGTCTAGAGCCTTTGCATTGAGGGCTATCTGAAAACGGCTGTGGCGCTGAAGTTGCCTGTGAATGTGGAGTTGGTGGCATGTGAAACCCGCATGTGGAGCATTCGTTTGTGTGGGATGCTCTACCAGGTTCATTCCTAGATAATGCACTCAAAGGGCACTAAGCATAGAGTGTGAAAACTGAGTTTCTTTGAGAGCTGCTTGGAAGCCTGATGGTGTGTGAAGTTAGTGAGCCAAATGGAGTTGTTCTCCCACAAGAACCACTCGGCTGATCCTTCTTCAATATGCCCTTCACCAACATGCAGTGTTTCCTTGATTGAATTAGCTCTCACACCAATATTTGCGTCTAGAGCCTTTGCATTGAGGGCTATCTGAAAACGGCTGTGGCGCTGAAGTTGCCTGAGAATGTGGAGTTGGTGGCATGTGAAAGCCGCATGTGGAGCATTCGTTTGTGTGGGATGCTCACCAAGCTTCATTTCAGTCCTAGGCACTCAAAGGGCACTAAGCATAGAGTGTGAAAACTGAGTTTCTTTGAGAGCTGCTTGGAAGCCTGATGGTGTGTGAAGTTAGTGAGCCAAATGGAGTTGTTCTCCCACAAGAACCACTCGGCTGATCCTTCTTCAATATGCCCTTCACCAACATGCAGTGTTTCCTTGATTGAATTAGCTCTCACACCAATATTTGCGTCTAGAGCCTTTGCATTGAGGGCTATCTGAAAACGGCTGTGGCGCTGAAGTTGCCTGTGAATGTGGAGTTGGTGGCATGTGAAACCCGCATGTGGAGCATTCGTTTGTGTGGGATGCTCTACCAGGTTCATTCCTAGATAATGCACTCAAAGGGCACTAAGCATAGAGTGTGAAAACTGAGTTTCTTTGAGAGCTGCTTGGAAGCCTGATGGTGTGTGAAGTTAGTGAGCCAAATGGAGTTGTTCTCCCACAAGAACCACTCGGCTGATCCTTCTTCAATATGCCCTTCACCAACATGCAGTGTTTCCTTGATTGAATTAGCTCTCACACCAATATTTGCATCTAGAGCCTTTGCATTGAGGGCTATCTGAAAACGGCTGTGGCGCTGAAGTTGCCTGTGAATGTGGAGTTGGTGGCATGTGAAACCCGCATGTGGAGCATTCGTTTGTGTGGGATGCTCACCAAGCTTCATTTCAGTCCTAGGCACTAAAAGGGCACTAAGCATAGAGTGTGAAAACTGAGTTTCCTTGAGAGCTGCTTGGAAGCCTGATGGTGTGTGAAGTTAGTGAGCCAAATGGAGTTGTTCTCCCACAAGAACCACTCGGCTGATCCTTCTTCAATATGCCCTTCACCAACATGCAGTGTTTCCTTGATTGAATTAGCTCTCACACAAATATTTGCGTCTAGAGCCTTTGCATTGAGGGCTATCTGAAAACGGCTGTGGCGCTGAAGTTGCCTGAGAATGTGGAGTTGGTGGCATGTGAAACCCGCATGTGGAGCATTCGTTTGTGTGGGATGCTCTACCAGGTTCATTCCTAGATAATGCACTCAAAGGGCACTAAGCATAGAGTGTGAAAACTGAGTTTCTTTGAGAGCTGCTTGGAAGCCTGATGGTGTGTGAAGTTAGTGAGCCAAATGGAGTTGTTCTCCCACAAGAACCACTCGGCTGATCCTTCTTCAATATGCCCTTCACCAACATGCAGTGTTTCCTTGATTGAATTAGCTCTCACACCAATATTTGCGTCTAGAGCCTTTGCATTGAGGGCTATCTGAAAACGGCTGTGGCGCTGAAGTTGCCTGTGAATGTGGAGTTGGTGGCATGTGAAACCCGCATGTGGAGCATTCGTTTGTGTGGGATGCTCTACCAGGTTCATTCCTAGATAATGCACTCAAAGGGCACTAAGATAGAGTGTGAAAACTGAGTTTCCTTGAGAGCTGCTTGGAAGCCTGATGGTGTGTGAAGTTAGTGAGCCAAATGGAGTTGTTCTCCCGCAAGAACCACTCGGCTGATCCTTCTTCAATATGCCCTTCACCAACATGCAGTGTTTCCTTGATTGAATTAGCTCTCACACCAATATTTGCGTCTAGAGCCTTTGCATTGAGGGCTATCTGAAAACGGCTGTGGCGCTGAAGTTGCCTGTGAATGTGGAGTTGGTGGCATGTGAAACCCGCATGTGGAGTATTCGTATGTGTGGGATGCTCTACCAGGTTCATTCCTAGATAATGCACTCAAAGGGCACTAAGCATAGAGTGTGAAAACTGAGTTTCTTTGAGAGCTGCTTGGAAGCCTGATGGTGTGAGAAGTTAGTGAGCCAAATGGAGTTGTTCTCCCACAAGAACCACTCGGCTGATCCTTCTTCAATATGCCCTTCACCAACATGCAGTGTTTCCTTGATTGAATTAGCTCTCACACCAATATTTGAGTCTAGAGCCTTTGCATTGAGGGCTATCTGAAAACGGCTGTGGCGCTGAAGTTGCCTGTGAATGTGGAGTTGGTGGCATGTGAAACCCGCATGTGGAGCATTCGTTTGTGTGGGATGCTCACCAAGCTTCATTTCAGTCCTAGGCACTCAAAGGGCACTAAGCATAGAGTGTGAAAACTGAGTTTCCTTGAGAGCTGCTTGGAAGCCTGATGGTGTGTGAAGTTAGTGAGCCAAATGGAGTTGTTCTCCCACAAGAACCACTCGGCTGATCCTTCTTCAATATGCCCTTCACCAACATGCAGTGTTTCCTTGATTGAATTAGCTCTCACACCAATATTTGCGTCTAGAGCCTTTGCATTGAGGGCTATCTGAAAACGGCGGTGGCGCTGAAGTTGCCTGTGAATGTGGAGTTGGTGGCATGTGAAACCCGCATGTGGAGTATTCGTATGTGTGGGATGCTCTACCAGGTTCATTCCTAGATAATGCACTCAAAGAGCACTAAGCATAGAGTGTGAAAACTGAGTTTCTTTGAGAGCTGCTTGGAAGCCTGATGGTGTGAGAAGTTAGTGAGCCAAATGGAGTTGTTCTCCCACAAGAACCACTCGGCTGATCCTTCTTCAATATGCCCTTCACCAACATGCAGTGTTTCCTTGATTGAATTAGCTCTCACACCAATATTTGAGTCTAGAGCCTTTGCATTGAGGGCTATCTGAAAACGGCTGTGGCGCTGAAGTTGCCTGTGAATGTGGAGTTGGTGGCATGTGAAACCCGCATGTGGAGCATTCGTTTGTGTGGGATGCTCACCAAGCTTCATTTCAGTCCTAGGCACTCAAAGGGCACTAAGCATAGAGTGTGAAAACTGAGTTTCCTTGAGAGCTGCTTGGAAGCCTGATGGTGTGTGAAGTTAGTGAGCCAAATGGAGTTGTTCTCCCACAAGAACCACTCGGCTGATCCTTCTTCAATATGCCCTTCACCAACATGCAGTGTTTCCTTGATTGAATTAGCTCTCACACCAATATTTGCGTCTAGAGCCTTTGCATTGAGGGCTATCTGAAAACGGCTGTGGCGCTGAAGTTGCCTGTGAATGTGGAGTTGGTGGCATGTGAAACCCGCATGTGGAGCATTCGTATGTGTGGGATGCTCTACCAGGTTCATTCCTAGATAATGCACTCAAAGGGCACTAAGCATAGAGTGTGAAAACTGAGTTTCTTTGAGAGCTGCTTGGAAGCCTGATGGTGTGTGAAGTTAGTGAGCCAAATGGAGTTGTTCTCCCACAAGAACCACTCGGCTGATCCTTCTTCAATATGCCCTTCACCAACATGCAGTGTTTCCTTGATTGAATTAGCTCTCACACCAATATTTGCGTCTAGAGCCTTTGCATTGAGGGCTATCTGAAAACGGCTGTGGCGCTGAAGTTGCCTGTGAATGTGGAGTTGGTGGCATGTGAAACCCGCATGTAGAGCATTCGTTTGTGTGGGATGCTCTACCAGGTTCATTCCTAGATAATGCACTCAAAGGGCACTAAGATAGAGTGTGAAAACTGAGTTTCCTTGAGAGCTGCTTGGAAGCCTGATGGTGTGCGAAGTTAGTGAGCCAAATGGAGTTGTTCTCCCACAAGAACCACTCGGCTGATCCTTCTTCAATATGCCCTTCACCAACATGCAGTGTTTCCTTGATTGAATTAGCTCTCACACCAATATTTGCGTCTAGAGCCTTTGCATTGAGGGCTATCTGAAAACGGCTGTGGCGCTGAAGTTGCCTGTGAATGTGGAGTTGGTGGCATGTGAAACCCGCATGTGGAGCATTCGTTTGTGTGGGATGCTCTACCAGGTTCATTCCTAGATAATGCACTCAAAGGGCACTAAGCATAGAGTGTGAAAACTGAGTTTCCTTGAGAGCTGCTTGGAAGCCTGATGGTGTGTGAAGTTAGTGAGCCAAATGGAGTTGTTCTCCCACAAGAACCACTCGGCTGATCCTTCTTCAATATGCCCTTCACCAACATGCAGTGTTTCCTTGATTGAATTAGCTCTCACACCAATATTTGCGTCTAGAGCCTTTGCATTGAGGGCTATCTGAAAACGGCTGTGGCGCTGAAGTTGCCTGTGAATGTGGAGTTGGTTTCATGTGAAACCCGCATGTGGAGCATTCGTATGTGTGGGATGCTCTACCAGGTTCATTCCTAGATAATGCACTCAAAGGGCACTAAGCATAGAGTGTGAAAACTGAGTTTCCTTGAGAGCTGCTTGGAAGCCTGATGGTGTGTGAAGTTAGTGAGCCAAATGGAGTTGTTCTCCCACAAGAACCACTCGGCTGATCCTTCTTCAATATGCCCTTCACCAACATGCAGTGTTTCCTTCATTGAATTAGCTCTCGCACCAATATTTGCGTCTAGAGCCTTTGCATTGAGGGCTATCTGAAAACGGCTGTGGCGCTGAAGTTGCCTGAGAATGTGGAGTTGGTGGCATGTGAAACCCGCATGTGGAGCATTCGTTTGTGTGGGATGCTCACCAAGCTTCATTTCAGTCCTAGGCACTCAAAGGGCACTAAGCATAGAGTGTGAAAACTGAGTTCTTTGAGAGCTGCTTGGAAGCCTGATGGTGTGAAGTTAGTGAGCCAAATGGAGTTGTTCTCCCACAAGAACCACTCGGCTGATCCTTCTTCAATATGCCCTTCACCAACATGCAGTGTTTCCTTGATTGAATTAGCTCTCACACCAATATTTGCGTCTAGAGCCTTTGCATTGAGGGCTATCTGAAAACGGCTGTGGCGCTGAAGTTGCCTGAGAATGTGGAGTTGGTGGCATGTGAAACCCGCATGTGGAGCATTCGTATGTGTGGGATGCTCTACCAGGTTCATTCCTAGATAATGCACTCAAAGGGAACTAAGCATAGAGTGTGAAAACTGAGTTTCCTTGAGAGCTGCTTGGAAGCCTGATGGTGTGTGAAGTTAGTGAGCCAAATGGAGTTGTTCTCCCACAAGAACCACTCGGCTGATCCTTCTTCAATATGCCTTTCACCAACATGCAGTGTTTCCTTGATTGAATTACCTCTCACACCAAATGCGTCTAGAGCCTTTGCACTTGAGGGCAACTTCAGCGCCACAGCC
>NW_026697810.1:0-42122 GCF_030435755.1 Ochotona princeps
TCTATGCTTAGTGCCCTTTGAGTGCATTATCTAGGAATGAACCTGGTAGAGCATCCCACACAAACGAATGCTCCACATGCGGGTTTCACATGCCACCAACTCCACATTCGACAGGCAACTTCAGCGCCACAGCCTTTTCAGATAGCCCTCAATGCAAAGACTCTAGACGCAAATATTGGTGTGAGAGCTAATTCAATCAAGGAAACACTGCATGTTGGTGAAGGGCATATTGAAGAAGGATCAGCCGAGTGGTTCTTGTGGGAGAACAACTCCATTTGGCTCACTAACTTCACACACCATCAGGCTTCCAAGCAGCTCTCAAGGAAACTCAGTTTTCACACTCTATGCTTAGTGCCCTTTGAGCGCATTATCTAGGAATGAACCTGGTAGAGCATCCCACACAAACGAATGCTCCACATGCGGGTTTCACATGCCACCAACTCCACATTCACAGGCAACTTCAGCGCACAGCCATTTTCAGATAGCCCTCAATGCAAAGGCTCTAGACGCAAATATTGGTGTGAGAGCTAATTCAATCAAGGAAACACTGCATGTTGGTGAAGGGCATATTGAAGAAGGATCAGCCGAGTGGTTCTTGTGGGAGAACAACTCCATTTGGCTCACTAACTTCACACACCATCAGGCTTCCAAGCAGCTCTCAAGGAAACTCAGTTTTCACACTCTAAGCTTAGTGCCCTTTGAGTGCATTATCTAGGAATGAACCTGGTAGAGCATCCCACACAAACGAATGCTCTACATGCGGGTTTCACATGCCACCAACTCCACATTCACAGGCAACTTCAGCGCCACAGCCGTTTTCAGATAGCCCTCAATGCAAAGGCTCTAGACGCAAATATTGGTGTGAGAGCTAATTCAATCAAGGAAACACTGCATGTTGGTGAAGGGCATATTGAAGAAGGATCAGCCGAGTGGTTCTTGTGGGAGAACAACTCCATTTGGCTCACTAACTTCACACACCATCAGGCTTCCAAGCAGCTCTCAAGGAAACTCAGTTTTCACACTCTAAGCTTAGTGCCCTTTGAGTGCATTATCTAGGAATGAACCTGGTAGAGCATCCCCACACAAACGAATGCTCTACATGCGGGTTTCACATGCCACCAACTCCACATTCACAGGCAACTTCAGCGCCACAGCCGTTTTCAGATAGCCCTCAATGCAAAGGCTCTAGACGCAAATATTGGTGTGAGAGCTAATTCAATCAAGGAAACACTGCATGTTGGTGAAGGGCATATTGAAGAAGGATCAGCCGAGTGGTTCTTGTGGAGAACAACTCCATTTGGCTCACTAACTTCACACACCATCAGGCTTCCAAGCAGCTCTCAAGGAAACTCAGTTTTCACACTCTATGCTTAGTGCCCTTTGAGTGCATTATCTAGGGATGAACCTGGTAGAGGCATCCCACACAAACGAATGCTCCACATGCGGGTTTCACATGCCACCAACTCCACATTCACAGGCAACTTCAGCGCCACAGCCGTTTTCAGATAGCCCTCAATGCAAAGGCTCTAGATGCAAATATTGGTGTGAGAGCTAATTCAATCAAGGAAACACTGCATGTTGGTGAAGGGCATATTGAAGAAGGATCAGCCGAGTGGTTCTTGTGGGAGAACAACTCCATTTGGCTCACTAACTTCACACACCATCAGGCTTCCAAGCAGCTCTCAAGGAAACTCAGTTTTCACACTCTATGCTTAGTGCTCTTTGAGTTCATTATCTAGGGATGAACCTGGTAGAGCATCCCACACAAACGAATGCTCCACATGCGGGTTTCACATGCCACCAACTCCACATTCTCAGGCAACTTCAGCGCCACAGCCGTTTTCAGATAGCCCTCAATGCAAAGGCTCTAGACACAAGTATTGGTGTGAGAGCTAATTCAATCAAGGAAACACTGCATGTTGGTGAAGCGCATATTGAAGAAGGATCAGCCGAGTGGTTCTTGTGGGAGAACAACTCCATTTGGCTCACTAACTTCACACACCATCAGGCTTCCAAGCAGCTCTCAAGGAAATCAGTTTTTCACACTTTATGCTTAGTGCCCTTTGAGCGCACTATCTAGGAATGAACCTGGTAGAGCATCCCACACAAACGAATGCTCCACATGCGGGTTTCACATGCCACCAACTCCACATTCACAGGCAACTTCAGCGCCACAGCCGCTTTCAGATAGCCCTCAATGCAAAGGCTCTAGACGCAAATATTGGTGTGAGAGCTAATTCAATCAGGAAACACTGCATGTTGGTGAAGGGCATATTGAAAAGGATCAGCCGAGTGGTTCTTGTGGGAGAACAACTCATTTGGCTCACTAACTTCACACACCATCAGGCTTCCAAGCAGCTCTCAAGGAAACTCAGTTTTCACACTCTATGCTTAGTGCCCTTTGAGTGCATTTTCTAGGAATGAACATGTAGAGCATCCCACACAAACGAATGCTCCACATGCGGGTTTCACATGCCACCAACTCCAAATTCACAGGCAAATTCAGCGCCACAGCCGTTTTCAGATAGCCCTCAATGCAAAGGCTCTAGACGCAAATATTGGTGTGAGAGCTAATTCAATCAAGGAAACACTGCATGTTGGTGAAGGGCATATTGAAGAAGGATCAGCCGAGTGGTTCTTGTGGGAGAACAACTCCATTTGGCTCACTAACTTCACACACCATCAGGCTTCCAAGCAGCTCTCAAGGAAACTCAGTTTTCACACTCTATGCTTAGTGCCTTTGAGTGCATTATCTAGGATGAACCTGGTAGAGCATCCCACACAAACGAATGCTCCACATGCGGGTTTCACATGCCACCAACTCCACATTCTCAGGCAACTTCAGCGCCACAGCCGTTTACAGATAGCCCTCAATGCAAAGGCTCTAGACGCAAGTATTGGTGTGAGAGCTAATTCAATCAAGGAAACACTGCATGTTGGTGAAGGGCATATTGAAGAAGGATCAGCCGAGTGGTTCTTGTGGGAGAACAACTCCATTTGGCTCACTAACTTCACACACCATCAGGCTTCCAAGCAGCTCTCAAGGAAACTCAGTTTTCACACTCTATGCTTAGTGCCCTTTGAGTGCATTATCTAGGAATGAACCTGGTAGAGCATCCCACACAAACGAATGCTCCACATGCGGGTTTCACATGCCACCAACTCCACATTCACAAGCAACTTCACCGCCACAGCCATTTTCAGTTAGCCCTCAATGCAAAGGCTCTAGACGCAAATATTGGTGTGAGAGCTAATTCAATCAAGGAAACACTGCATGTTGGTGAAGGGCATATTGAAGAAGGATCAGCCGAGTGGTTCTTGTGGGAGAACAACTCCATTTGGCTCACTAACTTCACACACCATCAGGCTTCCAAGCAGCTCTCAAGGAAACTCAGTTTTCACACTCTAAGCTTAGTGCCCTTTGAGTTCATTATCTAGGGATGAACCTGGTAGAGCATCCCACACAAACGAATGCTCCACATGCGGGTTTCACATGCCACCAACTCCACATTCTCAGGCAACTTCAGCGCCACAGCCGTTTTCAGATAGCCCTCAATGCAAAGGCTCTAGACGCAAATATTGGTGTGAGAGCTAATTCAATCAAGGAAACACTGCATGTTGGTGAAGGGCATATTGAAGAAGGATCAGCCGAGTGGTTCTTGTGGGAGAACAACTCCATTTGGCTCACTAACTTCACACACCATCAGGCTTCCAAGCAGCTCTCAAGGAAACTCAGTTTTCACACTCTATGCTTAGTGCCCTTTGAGCGCACTATCTAGGAATGAACCTGGTAGAGCATCCCACACAAACGAATGCTCCACATGCGGGTTTCACATGCCACCAACTCCACATTCACAGGCAACTTCAGCGCCACAGCCATTTTCAGATAGCCCTCAATGCAAAGGCTCTAGACGCAAATATTGGTGTGAGAGCTAATTCAATCAAGGAAACACTGCATGTTGGTGAAGGGCATATTGAAGAAGGATCAGCCGAGTGGTTCTTGTGGGAGAACAACTCCATTTGGCTCACTAACTTCACACACCATCAGGCTTCCAAGCAGCTCTCAAGGAAACTCAGTTTCACACTCTAAGCTTAGTGCCCTTTGAGTGCATTATCTAGGAATGAACCTGGTAGAGCATCCCACACAAACGAATGCTCTACATGCGGGTTTCACATGCCACCAACTCCACATTCACAGGCAACTTCAGCGCCACAGCCGTTTTCAGATAGCCCTCAATGCAAAGGCTCTAGACGCAAATATTGGTGTGAGAGCTAATTCAATCAAGGAAACACTGCATGTTGGTGAAGGGCATATTGAAGAAGGATCAGCCGAGTGGTTCTTGTGGGAGAACAACTCCATTTGGCTCACTAACTTCACACACCATCAGGCTTCCAAGCAGCTCTCAAGGAAACTCAGTTTTCACACTCTATGCTTAGTGCTCTTTGAGTTCATTATCTAGGGATGAACCTGGTAGAGCATCCCACACAAACGAATGCTCCACATGCGGGTTTCACATGCCACCAACTCCACATTCTCAGGCAACTTCAGCGCCACAGCCGTTTTCAGATAGCCCTCAATGCAAAGGCTCTAGACACAAGTATTGGTGTGAGAGCTAATTCAATCAAGGAAACACTGCATGTTGGTGAAGGGCATATTGAAGAAGGATCAGCCGAGTGGTTCTTGTGGGAGAACAACTCCATTTGGCTCACTAACTTCACACACCATCAGGCTTCCAAGCAGCTCTCAAGGAAACTCAGTTTTCACACTCTATGCTTAGTGCCCTTTGAGTGCATTATCTAGGAATGAACCTGGTAGAGCATCCCACACAAACGAATGCTCCACATGCGGGTTTCACATGCCACCAACTCCACATTCTCAGGCAACTTCAGCGCCACAGCCATTTTCAGATAGCCCTCAATGCAAAGGCTCTAGACGCAAATATTGGTGTGAGAGCTAATTCAATCAAGGAAATACTGCATGTTGGTGAAGGGCATATTGAAGAAGGATCAGCCGAGTGGTTCTTGTGGGAGAACAACTCCATTTGGCTCACTAACTTCACACACCATCAGGCTTCCAAGCAGCTCTCAAGGAAACTCAGTTTTCACACTCTAAGCTTAGTTCCCTTTGAGTGCATTATCTAGGAATGAACCTGGTAGAGCATCCCACACAAACGAATGCTCCACATGCGGGTTTCACATGCCACCAACTCCACATTCACAGGCAACTTCAGCGCCACAGCCGTTTTCAGATAGCCCTCAATGCAAAGGCTCTAGACGCAAATATTGGTGTGAGAGCTAATTCAATCAAGGAAACACTGCATGTTGGTGAAGGGCATATTGAAGAAGGATCAGCCGAGTGGTTCTTGTGGGAGAACAACTCCATTTGGCTCACTAACTTCACACACCATCAGGCTTCCAAGCAGCTCTCAAGGAAACTCAGTTTTCACACTCTATGCTTAGTGCCCTTTGAGTGCATTTTCTAGGAATGAACATGGTAGAGCATCCCACACAAACGAATGCTCCACATGCGGGTTTCACATGCCACCAACTCCATATTCACAGGCAACTTCAGCGCCACAGCCGTTTTCAGATAGCCCTTAATGCAAAGACTCTAGACGCAAATATTGGTGTGAGAGCTAATTCAATCAAGGAAACACTGCATGTTGGTGAAGGGCATATTGAAGAAGGATCAGCCGAGTGGTTCTTGTGGGAGAACAACTCCATTTGGCTCACTAACTTCACACACCATCAGGCTTCCAAGCAGCTCTCAAGGAAACTCAGTTTTCACACTCTATGCTTAGTGCCCTTTGAGTGCATTATCTAGGGATGAACCTGGTAGAGCATCCCACACAAACGAATGCTCCACATGCGGGTTTCACATGCCACCAACTCCACATTCTCAGGCAACTTCAGCGCCACAGCCGTTTTCAGATAGCCCTCAATGCAAAGACTCTAGGTGCAAATATTGGTGTGAGAGCTAATTCAATCAAGGAAACACTGCATGTTGGTGAAGGGCATATTGAAGAAGGATCAGCCGAGTGGTTCTTGAGGGAGAACAACTCCATTTGGCTCACTAACTTCACACACCATCAGGCTTCCAAGCAGCTCTCAAGGAAACTCAGTTTTCACACTCTATGCTTAGTGCCCTTTGAGTGCATTATCTAGGAATGAACCTGGTAGAGCCATCCCACACAAACGAATGCTCTACATGCGGGTTTCACATGCCACCAACTCCACATTCACAGGCAACTTCAGCGCCACAGCCGTTTTCAGATAGCCCTCAATGCAAAGGCTCTAGACGCAAATATTGGTGTGAGAGCTAATTCAATCAAGGAAACACTGCATGTTGGTGAAGGGCATATTGAAGAAGGATCAGCCGAGTGGTTCTTGTGGGAGAACAACTCCATTTGGCTCACTAACTTCACACACCATCAGGCTTCCAAGCAGCTCTCAAGGAAACTCAGTTTTCACACTCTATGCTTAGTGCTCTTTGAGTTCATTATCTAGGGATGAACCTGGTAGAGCATCCCACAAAAACGAATGCTCCACATGCGGGTTTCACATGTCACCAACTCCACATTCACAGGCAACTTCAGCGCCACAGCCGTTTTCAGATAGCCCTCAATGCAAAGGCTCTAGACACAAGTATTGGTGTGAGAGCTAATTCAATCAAGGAAACACTGCATGTTGGTGAAGCGCATATTGAAGAAGGATCAGCCGAGTGGTTCTTGTGGGAGAACAACTCCATTTGGCTCACTAACTTCACACACCATCAGGCTTCCAAGCAGCTCTCAAGGAAACTCAGTTTTCACACTCTATGCTTAGTGCCCTTTGAGTGCATTATCTAGGGATGAACCTGGTAGAGCATCCCACACAAACGAATGCTCCACATGCGGGTTTCACATGCCACCAACTCCACATTCTCAGGCAACTTCAGCGCAACAGCCATTTTCAGATAGCCCTCAATGCAAAGGCTCTAGACGCAAATATTTGTGTGAGAGCTAATTCAATCAAGGAAACACTGCATGTTGATGAAGGGCATATTGAAGAAGGATCAGCCGAGTGGTTCTTGTGGGAGAACAACTCCATTTGGCTCACTAACTTCACACACCATCAGGCTTCCAAGCAGCTCTCAAGGAAACTCAGTTTTCACACTCTAAGCTTAGTGCCCTTTGAGTGCATTATCTAGGAATGAACCTGGTAGAGCATCCCACACAAACGAATGCTCCACATGCGGGTTTCACATTCCACCAACTCCACATTGACAGGCAACTTCAGCGCCACAGCCGTTTTCAGATAGCCCTCAATGCAAAGGCTCTAGACGCAAATATTGGTGTGAGAGCTAATTCAATCAAGGAAACACTGCATGTTGGTGAAGGGCATATTGAAGAAGGATCAGCCGAGTGGTTCTTGTGGGAGAACAACTCCATTTGGCTCACTAACTTCACACACCATCAGGCTTCCAAGCAGCTCTCAAGGAAACTCAGTTTTCACACTCTATGCTTAGTGCTCTTTGAGTTCATTATCTAGGGATGAACCTGGTAGAGCATCCCACACAAACGAATGCTCACATGCGGGTTTCACATGCCACCAACTCCACATTCTCAGGCAACTTCAGCGCCACAGCCGTTTTCAGATAGCCCTCAATGCAAAGGCTCTAGACACAAGTATTGGTGTGAGAGCTAATTCAATCAAGGAAACACTGCATGTTGGTGAAGGGCATATTGAAGAAGGATCAGCCGAGTGGTTCTTGTGGGAGAACAACTCCATTTGGCTCACTAACTTCACACACCATCAGGCTTCCAAGCAGCTCTCAAGGAAACTCAGTTTTCACACTCTATGCTTAGTGCCCTTTGAGTGCATTATCTAGGAATGAACCTGGTAGAGCATCCCACACAAACGAATGCTCCACATGCGGGTTTCACATGCCACCAACTCCACATTCTCAGGCAACTTCAGCGCCACAGCCGTTTTCAGATAGCCCTCAATGCAAAGGCTCTAGACGCAAATATTGGTGTGAGAGCTAATTCAATCAAGGAAATACTGCATGTTGGTGAAGGGCATATTGAAGAAGGATCAGCCGAGTGGTTCTTGTGGGAGAACAACTCCATTTGGCTCACTAACTTCACACACCATCAGGCTTCCAAGCAGCTCTCAAGGAAACTCAGTTTTCACACTCTAAGCTTAGTTCCCTTTGAGTGCATTATCTAGGAATGAACCTGGTAGAGCATCCCACACAAACGAATGCTCCACATGCGGGTTTCACATGCCACCAACTCCACATTCTCAGGCAACTTCAGCGCCACAGCCGTTTTCAGATAGCCCTCAATGCAAAGGCTCTAGACGCAAATATTGGTGTTGAGAGCTAATTCAATCAAGGAAACACTGCATGTTGGTGAAGGGCATATTGAAGAAGGATCAGCCGAGTGGTTCTTGTGGGAGAACAACTCCATTTGGCTCACTAACTTCACACACCATCAGGCTTCCAAGCAGCTCTCAAGGAAACTCAGTTTTCACACTCTATGCTTAGTGCCCTTTGAGTGCATTTTCTAGGAATGAACATGGTAGAGCATCCCACACAAACGAATGCTCCACATGCGGGTTTCACATGCCACCAACTCCACATTCACAGGCAACTTCAGCGCCACAGCCGTTTCAGATAGCCCTCAATGCAAAGACTCTAGACGCAAATATTGGTGTGAGAGCTAATTCAATCAAGGAAACACTGCATGTTGGTGAAGGGCATATTGAAGAAGGATCAGCCGAGTGGTTCTTGTGGGAGAACAACTCCATTTGGCTCACTAACTTCACACACCATCAGGCTTCCAAGCAGCTCTCAAGGAAACTCAGTTTTCACACTCTATGCTTAGTGCCCTTTGAGTGCATTATCTAGGGATGAACCTGGTAGAGCATCCCACACAAACGAATGCTCCACATGCGGGTTTCACATGCCACCCAACTCCACATTCTCAGGCAACTTCAGCGCCACAGCCGTTTTCAGATAGCCCTCAATGCAAAGACTCTAGACGCAAATATTGGTGTGACGAGCTAATTCAATCAAGGAAACACTGCATGTTGGTGAAGGGCATATGAAGAAGGATCAGCCGAGTGGTTCTTGTGGGAGAACAACTCCATTTGGCTCACTAACTTCACACACCATCAGGCTTCCAAGCAGCTCTCAAGGAAACTCAGTTTTCACACTCTATGCTTAGTGCCCTTTGAGTGCATTATCTAGGGATGAACCTGGTAGAGCATCCCACACAAACGAATGCTCCACATGCGGGTTTCACATGCCACCAACTCCACATTCTCAGGCAACTTCAGCGCCACAGCCATTTTCAGATAGCCCTCAATGCGAAGGCTCTAGACGCAAATATTGGTGTGAGAGCTAATTCAATCAAGGAAATACTGCATGTTGGTGAAGGGCATATTGAAGAAGGATCAGCCGAGTGGTTCTTGTGGGAGAACAACTCCATTTGGCTCACTAACTTCACACACCATCAGGCTTCCAAGCAGCTCTCAAGGAAACTCAGTTTTCACACTCTAAGCTTAGTTCCCTTTGAGTGCATTATCTAGGAATGAACCTGGTAGAGCATCCCACACAAACGAATGCTCCACATGCGGGTTTCACATGCCACCAACTCCACATTCACAGGCAACTTCAGAGCCACAGCCGTTTTCAGATAGCCCTCAATGCAAAGGCTCTAGACGCAAATATTGGTGTGAGAGCTAATTCAATCAAGGAAACACTGCATGTTGGTGAAGGGCATATTGAAGAAGGATCAGCCGAGTGGTTCTTGTGGGAGAACAACTCCATTTGGCTCACTAACTTCACACACCATCAGGCTTCCAAGCAGCTCTCAAGGAAACTCAGTTTTCACACTCTATGCTTAGTGCTCTTTGAGTTCATTATCTAGGGATGAACCTGGTAGAGCATCCCACACAAACGAATGCTCCACATGCGGGTTTCACATGCCACCAACTCCACATTCACAGGCAATTTCAGCGCCACTGCCGTTTTCAGATAGCCCTCAATGCAAAGGCTCTAGACGCAAATATTGGTGTGAGAGCTAATTCAATCAAGGAAACACTGCATGTTGGTGAAGGGCATATTGAAGAAGGATCAGCCGAGTGGTTCTTGTGGGAGAACAACTCCATTTGGCTCACTAACTTCACACACCATCAGGCTTCCAAGCAGCTCTCAAGGAAACTCAGTTTTCACACTCTATGCTTAGTGCCCTTTGAGTGCATTATCTAGGAATGAACCTGGTAGAGCATCCCACACAAACGAATGCTCCACATGCGGGTTTCACATGCCACCAACTCCACATTCACAGGCAACTTCAGCGCCACAGCCGCTTTCAGATAGCCCTCAATGCAAAGGCTCTAGACGCAAATATTGGTGTGAGAGCTAATTCAATCAAGGGAACACTGCATGTTGGTGAAGGGCATATTGAAGAAGGATCAGCCGAGTGGTTCTTGTGGGAGAACAACTCCATTTGGCTCACTAACTTCACACACCATCAGGCTTCCAAGCAGCTCTCAAGGAAACTCAGTTTTCACACTCTATGCTTAGTGCCCTTTGAGTGCATTTTCTAGGATGAACATGGTAGAGCATCCCACACAAACGAATGCTCCACATGCGGGTTTCACATGCCACCAACTCCACATTCACAGGCAACTTCAGCGCCACAGCCGTTTTCAGATAGCCCTCAATGCAAAGGCTCTAGACGCAAATATTGGTGTGAGAGCTAATTCAATCAAGGAAACACTGCATGTTGGTGAAGGGCATATTGAAGAAGGATCAGCCGAGTGGTTCTTGTGGGAGAACAACTCCATTTGGCTCACTAACTTCACACACCATCAGGCTTCCAAGCAGCTCTCAAGGAAACTCAGTTTTTCACACTCTATGCTTAGTGTCCTTTGAGTGCATTATCTAGGGATGAACCTGCTAGAGCATCCCACACAAACGAATGCTCCACATGCGGGTTTCACATGCCACCAACTCCACATTCACAGGCAACTTCAGCGCCACAGCCGCTTTCAGATAGCCCTCAATGCAAAGGCTCTAGACGCAAATATTGGTGTGAGAGCTAATTCAATCAAGGAAACACTGCATGTTGGTGAAGGGCATATTGAAGAAGGATCAGCCGAGTGGTTCTTGTGGGAGAACAACTCCATTTGGCTCACTAACTTCACACACCATCAGGCTTCCAAGCAGCTCTCAAGGAAACTCAGTTTTCACACTCTATGCTTAGTGCCCTTTGAGTGCATTATCTAAGAATGAACCTGGTAGAGCATCCCACACAAACGAATGCTCCACATGCGGGTTTCACATGCCACCAACTCCACATTCTCAGGCAACTTCAGCGCCACAGCCGTTTTCAGATAGCCCTCAATGCAAAGGCTCTAGACGCAAATATTGGTGTGAGAGCTAATTCAATCAAGAAACACTGCATGTTGGTGAAGGGCATATTGAAGAAGGATCAGCCCAGTGGTTCTTGTGGGAGAACAACTCCATTTGGCTCACTAACTTCACACACCATCAGGCTTCCAAGCAGCTCTCAAGGAAACTCAGTTTTCACACTCTATGCTTAGTGCCCTTTAAGTGCATTATCTAGGAATGAACCTGGTAGAGCATCCCTCACAAACGAATGCTCCACATGCGGGTTTCACATGCCACCAACTCCACATTGACAGGCAACTTCAGCGCCACAGCCGTTTTCAGATAGCCCTCAATGCAAAGGCTCTAGACGCAAATATTGGTGTGAGAGCTAATTCAATCAAGGAAACACTGCATGTTGGTGAAGGGCATATTGAAGAAGGATCAGCCGAGTGGTTCTTGTGGGAGAACAACTCCATTTGGCTCACTAACTTCACACACCATCAGGCTTCCAAGCAGCTCTCAAGGAAACTCAGTTTTCACACTCTATGCTTAGTGCCCTTTGAGTGCATTATCTATGAATGAACCTGGTAGAGCATCCCACACAAACGAATGCTCCACATGCGGGTTTCACATGCCACCAACTCCACATTTACAGGCAACTTCAGAGCCACAGCCGTTTTCAGATAGCCCTCAATGCAAAGGTTCTAGATGCAAATATTGGTGTGAGAGCTAATTCAATCAAGGAAACACTGCATGTTGGTGAAGGGCATATTGAAGAAGGATCAGCCGAGTGGTTCTTGTGGGAGAACAACTCCATTTGGCTCACTAACTTCACACACCATCAGGCTTCCAAGCAGCTCTCAAGGAAACTCAGTTTTCACACTCTATGCTTAGTGCCCTTTGAGTGCATTATCTAGGAATGAACCTGGTAAAGCATCCCACACAAACGAATGCTCCACATGCGGGTTTCACATGCCACCAACTCACATTCACAGGCAACTTCAGCGCCACAGCCGCTTTCAGATAGCCCTCAATGCAAAGGCTCTAGACTCAAATATTGGTGTGAGAGCTAATTCAATCAAGGAAACACTGCATGTTGGTGAAGGGCATATTGAAGAAGGATCAGCCGAGTGGTTCTTGTGGGAGAACAACTCCATTTGGCTCACTAACTTCACACACCATCAGGCTTCCAAGCAGCTCTCAAGGAAACTCAGTTTTCACACTCTATGCTTAGTGCCCTTTGAGTGCATTATCTAGGAATGAACCTGGTAGAGCATCCCACACAAACGAATGCTCCACATGCGGGTTTCACATGCCACCAACTCCACATTCTCAGGCAACTTCAGCGCCACAGCCGTTTTCAGATAGCCCTCAATGCGAAGGGTCTAGACGCAAATATTGGTGTGAGAGCTAATTCAATCAAGGGAACACTGCATGTTGGTGAAGGGCATATTGAAGAAGGATCAGCCGAGTGGTTCTTGTGGGAGAACAACTCCATTTGGCTCACTAACTTCACACACCATCAGGCTTCCAAGCAGCTCTCAAGGAAACTCAGTTTTCACACTCTATGCTTAGTGCTCTTTGAGTGCGTTATCTAGGAATGAACCTGGTAGAGCATCCCACACAAACGAATGCTCCACATGCGGGTTTCACATGCCACCAACTCCACATTCACAGGCAACTTCAGAGCCACAGCCGTTTTCAGATAGCCCTCAATGCAAAGGCTCTAGACGCAAATATTGGTGTGAGAGCTAATTCAATCAAGGAAACACTGCATGTTGGTGAAGGGCATATTGAAGAAGGATCAGCCGAGTGGTTCTTGTGGGAGAACAACTCCATTTGGCTCACTAACTTCACACACCATCAGGCTTCCAAGCAGCTCTCAAGGAAACTCAGTTTTCACACTCTATGCTTAGTGCCCTTTGAGTGCATTATCTAGGAATGAACCTGGTAGAGCATCCCACACAAACGAATGCTCCACATGCGGGTTTCACATGCCACCAACTCCACATTCACAGGCAACTTCAGCGCCACAGCCATTTTCAGATAGCCCTCAATGCAAAGTCTCTAGACGCAAATACTGGTGTGAGAGCTAATTCAATCAAGGAAACACTGCATGTTGGCGAAGGGCATATTGAAGAAGGATCAGACGAGTGGTTCTTGTGGGAGAACAACTCCATTTGGCTCACTAACTTCACACACCATCAGGCTTCCAAGCAGCTCTCAAGGAAACTCAGTTTTCACACTCTATGCTTAGTGCCCTTTGAGTGCATTATCTAGGAATGAACCTGGTAGAGCATCCCACACAAACGAATGCTCCACATGCGGGTTTCACATGCCACCAACTCCACATTCTCAGGCAACTTCAGCGCCACATTCAGATAGCCCTCAATGCGAAGGCTCTAGACGCAAATATTGGTGTGAGAGCTAATTCAATCAAGGAAACACTGCATGTTGGTGAAGGGCATATTGAAGAAGGATCAGCCGAGTGGTTCTTGTGGGAGAACAACTCCATTTGGCTCACTAACTTCACACACCATCAGGCTTCCAAGCAGCTCTCAAGGAAACTCAGTTTTCACACTCTAGGCTTAGTGCCCTTTGAGTGCATTATCTAGGAATGAACCTGGTAGAGCATCCCACACAAACGAATGCTCCACATGCGGGTTTCACATGCCACCAACTCCACATTGACAGGCAACTTCAGCGCCACAGCCGTTTTCAGATAGCCCTCAATGCAAAGGCTCTAGACGCAAATATTGGTGTGAGAGCTAATTCAATCAAGGAAACACTGCATGTTGGTGAAGGGCATATTGAAGAAGGATCAGCCGAGTGGTTCTTGTGGGAGAACAACTCCATTTGGCTCACTAACTTCACACACCATCAGGCTTCCAAGCAGCTCTCAAGGAAACTCAGTTTTCACACTCTATGCTTAGTGCCCTTTGAGTGCATTATCTAGGGATGAACCTGGTAGAGCATCCCACACAAACGAATGCTCCACATGCGGGTTTCACATGCCACCAACTCCACATTCACAGGCAACTTCAGCGCCACAGCCATTTTCAGATAGCCCTCAATGCAAAGTCTCTAGACGCAAATACTGGTGTGAGAGCTAATTCAATCAAGGAAACACTGCATGTTGGCGAAGGGCATATTGAAGAAGGATCAGACGAGTGGTTCTTGTGGGAGAACAACTCCATTTGGCTCACTAACTTCACACACCATCAGGCTTCCAAGCAGCTCTCAAGGAAACTCAGTTTTCACACTCTATGCTTAGTGCCCTTTGAGTGCATTATCTAGGGATGAACCTGCTAGAGCATCCCACACAAACGAATGCTCCACATGCGGGTTTCACATGCCACCAACTCCACATTCTCAGGCAACTTCAGCGCCACAGCCGTTTTCAGATCGCCCTCAATGCGAAGGCTCTAGACGCAAATATTGGTGTGAGAGCTAATTCAATCAAGGAAACACTGCATGTTGGCGAAGGGCATATTGAAGAAGGATCAGCCGAGTGGTTCTTGTGGGAGAACAACTCCATTTGGCTCACTAACTTCACACACCATCAGGCTTCCAAGCAGCTCTCAAGGAAACTCAGTTTTCCCACTCTATGCTTAGTGCCCTTTGAGTGCATTATCTAAGAATGAACCTGGTAGAGCATCCCACACAAACGAATGCTCCACATGCGGGTTTCACATGCCACCAACTCCACATTCTCAGGCAACTTCAGCGCCACAGCCGTTTTCAGATAGCCCTCAATGCAAAGGCTCTAGACGCAAATATTGGTGTGAGAGCTAATTCAATCAAGGAAACACTGCATGTTGGTGAAGGGCATATTGAAGAAGGATCAGCCGAGTGGTTCTTGTGGGAGAACAACTCCATTTGGCTCACTAACTTCACACACCATCAGGCTTCCAAGCAGCTCTCAAGGAAACTCAGTTTTCACACTCTATGCTTAGTGCCCTTTGAGTGCATTATCTAGGAATGAACCTGGTAGAGCATCCCACACAAACGAATGCTCCACATGCGGGTTTCACATGCCACCAACTCCACATTCTCAGGCAACTTCAGCGCCACATTCAGATAGCCCTCAATGCGAAGGCTCTAGACGCAAATATTGGTGTGAGAGCTAATTCAATCAAGGAAACACTGCATGTTGGTGAAGGGCATATTGAAGAAGGATCAGCCGAGTGGTTCTTGTGGGAGAACAACTCCATTTGGCTCACTAACTTCACACACCATCAGGCTTCCAAGCAGCTCTCAAGGAAACTCAGTTTTCACACTCTAGGCTTAGTGCCCTTTGAGTGCATTATCTAGGAATGAACCTGGTAGAGCATCCCACACAAACGAATGCTCCACATGCGGGTTTCACATGCCACCAACTCCACATTGACAGGCAACTTCAGCGCCACAGCCGTTTTCAGATAGCCCTCAATGCAAAGGCTCTAGACGCAAATATTGGTGTGAGAGCTAATTCAATCAAGGAAACACTGCATGTTGGTGAAGGGCATATTGAAGAAGGATCAGCCGAGTGGTTCTTGTGGGAGAACAACTCCATTTGGCTCACTAACTTCACACACCATCAGGCTTCCAAGCAGCTCTCAAGGAAACTCAGTTTTCACACTCTATGCTTAGTGCCCTTTGAGTGCATTATCTAGGGATGAACCTGGTAGAGCATCCCACACAAACGAATGCTCCACATGCGGGTTTCACATGCCACCAACTCCACATTGACAGGCAACTTCAGCGCCACAACCGTTTTCAGATAGCCCTCAATGCAAAGGCTCTAGACGCAAATATTGGTGTGAGAGCTAATTCAATCAAGGAAACACTGCATGTTGGTGAAGGGCATATTGAAGAAGGATCAGCCGAGTGGTTCTTGTGGGAGAACAACTCCATTTGGCTCACTAACTTCACACACCATCAGGCTTCCAAGCAGCTCTCAAGGAAACTCAGTTTTCACACTCTATGCTTAGTGCCCTTTGAGTGCGTTATCTAGGAATGAACCTGGTAGAGCATCCCACACAAACGAATGCTCCACATGCGGGTTTCACATGCCACCAACTCCACATTCACAGGCAACTTCAGAGCCACAGCCGTTTTCAGATAGCCCTCAATGCAAAGGCTCTAGACGCAAATATTGGTGTGAGAGCTAATTCAATCAAGGAAACACTGCATGTTGGTGAAGGGCATATTGAAGAAGGATCAGCCGAGTGGTTCTTGTGGGAGAACAACTCCATTTGGCTCACTAACTTCACACACCATCAGGCTTCCAAGCAGCTCTCAAGGAAACTCAGTTTTCACACTCTAGGCTTAGTGCCCTTTGAGTGCATTATCTAGGAATGAACCTGGTAGAGCATCCCACACAAACGAATGCTCCACATGCGGGTTTCACATGCCACCAACTCCACATTCACAGGCAACTTCAGCGCCACAGCCATTTTCAGATAGCCCTCAATGCAAAGTCTCTAGACGCAAATACTGGTGTGAGAGCTAATTCAATCAAGGAAACACTGCATGTTGGCGAAGGGCATATTGAAGAAGGATCAGCCGAGTGGTTCTTGTGGGAGAACAACTCCATTTGGCTCACTAACTTCACACACCATCAGGCTTCCAAGCAGCTCTCAAGGAAACTCAGTTTTCACACTCTAGGCTTAGTGCCCTTTGAGTGCATTATCTAGGAATGAACCTGGTAGAGCATCCCACACAAACGAATGCTCCACATGCGGGTTTCACATGCCACCAACTCCACATTCTCAGGCAACTTCAGCGCCACAGCCGTTTTCAGATCGCCCTCAATGCGAAGGCTCTAGACGCAAATATTGGTGTGAGAGCTAATTCAATCAAGGAAACACTGCATGTTGGTGAAGGGCATATTGAAGAAGGATCAGCCGAGTGGTTCTTGTGGGAGAACAACTCCATTTGGCTCACTAACTTCACACACCATCAGGCTTCCAAGCAGCTCTCAAGGAAACTCAGTTTTCACACTCTATGCTTAGTGCCCTTTGAGTGCATTATCTAAGAATGAACCTGGTAGAGCATCCCACACAAACGAATGCTCCACATGCGGGTTTCACATGCCACCAACTCCACATTCTCAGGCAACTTCAGCGCCACAGCCGTTTTCAGATAGCCCTCAATGCAAAGGCTCTAGACGCAAATATTGGTGTGAGAGTTAATTCAATCAAGGAAACACTGCATGTTGGTGAAGGGCATATTGAAGAAGGATCAGCCGAGTGGTTCTTGTGGGAGAACAACTCCATTTGGCTCACTAACTTCACACACCATCAGGCTTCCAAGCAGCTCTCAAGGAAACTCAGTTTTCACACTCTATGCTTAGTGCCCTTTGAGTGCATTATCTAGGAATGAACCTGGTAGAGCATCCCACACAAACGAATGCTCCACATGCGGGTTTCACATGCCACCAACTCCACATTCTCAGGCAACTTCAGCGCCACATTCAGATAGCCCTCAATGCGAAGGCTCTAGACGCAAATATTGGTGTGAGAGCTAATTCAATCAAGGAAACACTGCATGTTGGTGAAGGGCATATTGAAGAAGGATCAGCCGAGTGGTTCTTGTGGGAGAACAACTCCATTTGGCTCACTAACTTCACACACCATCAGGCTTCCAAGCAGCTCTCAAGGAAACTCAGTTTTCACACTCTATGCTTAGTGCCCTTTGAGTGTATTATCTAGGGATGAACCTGGTAGAGCATCCCACACAAACGAATGCTCCACATGCGGGTTTCACATGCCACCAACTCAACATTGACAGGCAACTTCAGCGCCACAGCCATTTTCAGATAGCCCTCAATGCAAAGGCTCTAGACGCAAATATTGGTGTGAGAGCTAATTCAATCAAGGAAACACTGCATGTTGGTGAAGGGCATATTGAAGAAGGATCAGCCGAGTGGTTCTTGTGGGAGAACAACTCCATTTGGCTCACTAACTTCACACACCATCAGGCTTCCAAGCAGCTCTCAAGGAAACTCAGTTTTCACACTCTATGCTTAGTGCCCTTTGAGTGCATTATCTAGGAATGAACCTGGTAGAGCATCCCACACAAACGAATGCTCCACATGCGGGTTTCACATGCCACCAACTCCACATTCACAGGCAACTTCAGCGCCACAGCCGTTTTCAGATAGCCCTCAATGCAAAGGCTCTAGACGCAAATATTGGTGTGAGAGCTAATTCAATCAAGGAAACACTGCATGTTGGTGAAGGGCATATTGAAGAAGGATCAGCCGAGTGGTTCTTGTGGGAGAACAACTCCATTTGGCTCACTAACTTCACACACCATCAGGCTTCCAAGCAGCTCTCAAGGAAACTCAGTTTTCACACTCTATGCTTAGTGCCCTTTGAGTGCATTATCTATGAATGAACCTGGTAGAGCATCCCACACAAACGAATGCTCCACATGCGGGTTTCACATGCCACCAACTCCACATTTACAGGCAACTTCAGAGCCACAGCCGTTTTCAGATAGCCCTCAATGCAAAGGTTCTAGATGCAAATATTGGTGTGAGAGCTAATTCAATCAAGGAAACACTGCATGTTGGTGAAGGGCATATTGAAGAAGGATCAGCCGAGTGGTTCTTGTGGGAGAACAACTCCATTTGGCTCACTAACTTCACACACCATCAGGCTTCCAAGCAGCTCTCAAGGAAACTCAGTTTTCACACTCTATGCTTAGTGCCCTTTGAGTGCATTATCTAGGAATGAACCTGGTAAAGCATCCCACACAAACGAATGCTCCACATGCGGGTTTCACATGCCACCAACTCCACATTCACAGGCAACTTCAGCGCCACAGCCGCTTTCAGATAGCCCTCAATGCAAAGGCTCTAGACTCAAATATTGGTGTGAGAGCTAATTCAATCAAGGAAACACTGCATGTTGGTGAAGGGCATATTGAAGAAGGATCAGCCGAGTGGTTCTTGTGGGAGAACAACTCCATTTGGCTCACTAACTTCACACACCATCAGGCTTCCAAGCAGCTCTCAAGGAAACTCAGTTTTCACACTCTATGCTTAGTGCCCTTTGAGTGCATTATCTAGGAATGAACCTGGTAGAGCATCCCACACAAACGAATGCTCCACATGCGGGTTTCACATGCCACCAACTCCACATTCTCAGGCAACTTCAGCGCCACAGCCGTTTTCAGATAGCCCTCAATGCGAAGGGTCTAGACGCAAATATTGGTGTGAGAGCTAATTCAATCAAGGAAACACTGCATGTTGGTGAAGGGCATATTGAAGAAGGATCAGCCGAGTGGTTCTTGTGGGAGAACAACTCCATTTGGCTCACTAACTTCACACACCATCAGGCTTCCAAGCAGCTCTCAAGGAAACTCAGTTTTCACACTCTATGCTTAGTGCTCTTTGAGTGCGTTATCTAGGAATGAACCTGGTAGAGCATCCCACACAAACGAATGCTCCACATGCGGGTTTCACATGCCACCAACTCCACATTCACAGGCAACTTCAGAGCCACAGCCGTTTTCAGATAGCCCTCAATGCAAAGGCTCTAGACGCAAATATTGGTGTGAGAGCTAATTCAATCAAGGAAACACTGCATGTTGGTGAAGGGCATATTGAAGAAGGATCAGCCGAGTGGTTCTTGTGGGAGAACAACTCCATTTGGCTCACTAACTTCACACACCATCAGGCTTCCAAGCAGCTCTCAAGGAAACTCAGTTTTCACACTCTATGCTTAGTGCCCTTTGAGTGCATTATCTAGGAATGAACCTGGTAGAGCATCCCACACAAACGAATGCTCCACATGCGGGTTTCACATGCCACCAACTCCACATTCACAGGCAACTTCAGCGCCACAGCCATTTTCAGATAGCCCTCAATGCAAAGTCTCTAGACGCAAATACTGGTGTGAGAGCTAATTCAATCAAGGAAACACTGCATGTTGGCGAAGGGCATATTGAAGAAGGATCAGACGAGTGGTTCTTGTGGGAGAACAACTCCATTTGGCTCACTAACTTCACACACCATCAGGCTTCCAAGCAGCTCTCAAGGAAACTCAGTTTTCACACTCTATGCTTAGTGCCCTTTGAGTGCATTATCTAGGAATGAACCTGGTAGAGCATCCCACACAAACGAATGCTCCACATGCGGGTTTCACATGCCACCAACTCCACATTCTCAGGCAACTTCAGCGCCACATTCAGATAGCCCTCAATGCGAAGGCTCTAGACGCAAATATTGGTGTGAGAGCTAATTCAATCAAGGAAACACTGCATGTTGGTGAAGGGCATATTGAAGAAGGATCAGCCGAGTGGTTCTTGTGGGAGAACAACTCCATTTGGCTCACTAACTTCACACACCATCAGGCTTCCAAGCAGCTCTCAAGGAAACTCAGTTTTCACACTCTAGGCTTAGTGCCCTTTGAGTGCATTATCTAGGAATGAACCTGGTAGAGCATCCCACACAAACGAATGCTCCACATGCGGGTTTCACATGCCACCAACTCCACATTGACAGGCAACTTCAGCGCCACAGCCGTTTTCAGATAGCCCTCAATGCAAAGGCTCTAGACGCAAATATTGGTGTGAGAGCTAATTCAATCAAGGAAACACTGCATGTTGGTGAAGGGCATATTGAAGAAGGATCAGCCGAGTGGTTCTTGTGGGAGAACAACTCCATTTGGCTCACTAACTTCACACACCATCAGGCTTCCAAGCAGCTCTCAAGGAAACTCAGTTTTCACACTCTATGCTTAGTGCCCTTTGAGTGCATTATCTAGGGATGAACCTGGTAGAGCATCCCACACAAACGAATGCTCCACATGCGGGTTTCACATGCCACCAACTCCACATTCACAGGCAACTTCAGCGCCACAGCCATTTTCAGATAGCCCTCAATGCAAAGTCTCTAGACGCAAATACTGGTGTGAGAGCTAATTCAATCAAGGAAACACTGCATGTTGGCGAAGGGCATATTGAAGAAGGATCAGACGAGTGGTTCTTGTGGGAGAACAACTCCATTTGGCTCACTAACTTCACACACCATCAGGCTTCCAAGCAGCTCTCAAGGAAACTCAGTTTTCACACTCTATGCTTAGTGCCCTTTGAGTGCATTATCTAGGGATGAACCTGCTAGAGCATCCCACACAAACGAATGCTCCACATGCGGGTTTCACATGCCACCAACTCCACATTCTCAGGCAACTTCAGCGCCACAGCCGTTTTCAGATCGCCCTCAATGCGAAGGCTCTAGACGCAAATATTGGTGTGAGAGCTAATTCAATCAAGGAAACACTGCATGTTGGTGAAGGGCATATTGAAGAAGGATCAGCCGAGTGGTTCTTGTGGGAGAACAACTCCATTTGGCTCACTAACTTCACACACCATCAGGCTTCCAAGCAGCTCTCAAGGAAACTCAGTTTTCACACTCTATGCTTAGTGCCCTTTGAGTGCATTATCTAAGAATGAACCTGGTAGAGCATCCCACACAAACGAATGCTCCACATGCGGGTTTCACATGCCACCAACTCCACATTCTCAGGCAACTTCAGCGCCACAGCCGTTTTCAGATAGCCCTCAATGCAAAGGCTCTAGACGCAAATATTGGTGTGAGAGCTAATTCAATCAAGGAAACACTGCATGTTGGTGAAGGGCATATTGAAGAAGGATCAGCCGAGTGGTTCTTGTGGGAGAACAACTCCATTTGGCTCACTAACTTCACACACCATCAGGCTTCCAAGCAGCTCTCAAGGAAACTCAGTTTTCACACTCTATGCTTAGTGCCCTTTGAGTGCATTATCTAGGAATGAACCTGGTAGAGCATCCCACACAAACGAATGCTCCACATGCGGGTTTCACATGCCACCAACTCCACATTCTCAGGCAACTTCAGCGCCACAGCCGTTTTCAGATAGCCCTCAATGCAAAGGCTCTAGACGCAAATATTGGTGTGAGAGCTAATTCAATCAAGGAAACACTGCATGTTGGCGAAGGGCATATTGAAGAAGGATCAGCCGAGTGGTTCTTGTGGGAGAACAACTCCATTTGGCTCACTAACTTCACACACCATCAGGCTTCCAAGCAGCTCTCAAGGAAACTCAGTTTTCCCACTCTATGCTTAGTGCCCTTTGAGTGCATTATCTAAGAATGAACCTGGTAGAGCATCCCACACAAACGAATGCTCCACATGCGGGTTTCACATGCCACCAACTCCACATTCTCAGGCAACTTCAGCGCCACAGCCGTTTTCAGATAGCCCTCAATGCAAAGGCTCTAGACGCAAATATTGGTGTGAGAGCTAATTCAATCAAGGAAACACTGCATGTTGGTGAAGGGCATATTGAAGAAGGATCAGCCGAGTGGTTCTTGTGGGAGAACAACTCCATTTGGCTCACTAACTTCACACACCATCAGGCTTCCAAGCAGCTCTCAAGGAAACTCAGTTTTCACACTCTATGCTTAGTGCCCTTTGAGTGCATTATCTAGGAATGAACCTGGTAGAGCATCCCACACAAACGAATGCTCCACATGCGGGTTTCACATGCCACCAACTCCACATTCTCAGGCAACTTCAGCGCCACATTCAGATAGCCCTCAATGCGAAGGCTCTAGACGCAAATATTGGTGTGAGAGCAATTCAATCAAGGAAACACTGCATGTTGGTGAAGGGCATATTGAAGAAGGATCAGCCGAGTGGTTCTTGTGGGAGAACAACTCCATTTGGCTCACTAACTTCACACACCATCAGGCTTCCAAGCAGCTCTCAAGGAAACTCAGTTTTCACACTCTAGGCTTAGTGCCCTTTGAGTGCATTATCTAGGAATGAACCTGGTAGAGCATCCCACACAAACGAATGCTCCACATGCGGGTTTCACATGCCACCAACTCCACATTGACAGGCAACTTCAGCGCCACAGCCGTTTTCAGATAGCCCTCAATGCAAAGGCTCTAGACGCAAATATTGGTGTGAGAGCTAATTCAATCAAGGAAACACTGCATGTTGGTGAAGGGCATATTGAAGAAGGATCAGCCGAGTGTTTCTTGTGGGAGAACAACTCCATTTGGCTCACTAACTTCACACACCATCAGGCTTCCAAGCAGCTCTCAAGGAAACTCAGTTTTCACACTCTATGCTTAGTGCCCTTTGAGTGCATTATCTAGGGATGAACCTGGTAGAGCATCCCACACAAACGAATGCTCTACATGCGGGTTTCACATGCCACCAACTCCACATTGACAGGCAACTTCAGCGCCACAACCGTTTTCAGATAGCCCTCAATGCAAAGGCTCTAGACGCAAATATTGGTGTGAGAGCTAATTCAATCAAGGAAACACTGCATGTTGGTGAAGGGCATATTGAAGAAGGATCAGCCGAGTGGTTCTTGTGGGAGAACAACTCCATTTGGCTCACTAACTTCACACACCATCAGGCTTCCAAGCAGCTCTCAAGGAAACTCAGTTTTCACACTCTATGCTTAGTGCCCTTTGAGTGCGTTATCTAGGAATGAACCTGGTAGAGCATCCCACACAAACGAATGCTCCACATGCGGGTTTCACATGCCACCAACTCCACATTCACAGGCAACTTCAGAGCCACAGCCGTTTTCAGATAGCCCTCAATGCAAAGGCTCTAGACGCAAATATTGGTGTGAGAGCTAATTCAATCAAGGAAACACTGCATGTTGGTGAAGGGCATATTGAAGAAGGATCAGCCGAGTGGTTCTTGTGGGAGAACAACTCCATTTGGCTCACTAACTTCACACACCATCAGGCTTCCAAGCAGCTCTCAAGGAAACTCAGTTTTCACACTCTAGGCTTAGTGCCCTTTGAGTGCATTATCTAGGAATGAACCTGGTAGAGCATCCCACACAAACGAATGCTCCACATGCGGGTTTCACATGCCACCAACTCCACATTCACAGGCAACTTCAGCGCCACAGCCATTTTCAGATAGCCCTCAATGCAAAGTCTCTAGACGCAAATACTGGTGTGAGAGCTAATTCAATCAAGGAAACACTGCATGTTGGCGAAGGGCATATTGAAGAAGGATCAGACGAGTGGTTCTTGTGGGAGAACAACTCCATTTGGCTCACTAACTTCACACACCATCAGGCTTCCAAGCAGCTCTCAAGGAAACTCAGTTTTCACACTCTAGGCTTAGTGCCCTTTGAGTGCATTATCTAGGAATGAACCTGGTAGAGCATCCCACACAAACGAATGCTCCACATGCGGGTTTCACATGCCACCAACTCCACATTCTCAGGCAACTTCAGCGCCACAGCCGTTTTCAGATCGCCCTCAATGCGAAGGCTCTAGACGCAAATATTGGTGTGAGAGCTAATTCAATCAAGGAAACACTGCATGTTGGTGAAGGGCATATTGAAGAAGGATCAGCCGAGTGGTTCTTGTGGGAGAACAACTCCATTTGGCTCACTAACTTCACACACCATCAGGCTTCCAAGCAGCTCTCAAGGAAACTCAGTTTTCACACTCTATGCTTAGTGCCCTTTGAGTGCATTATCTAAGAATGAACCTGGTAGAGCATCCCACACAAACGAATGCTCCACATGCGGGTTTCACATGCCACCAACTCCACATTCTCAGGCAACTTCAGCGCCACAGCCGTTTTCAGATAGCCCTCAATGCAAAGGCTCTAGACGCAAATATTGGTGTGAGAGTTAATTCAATCAAGGAAACACTGCATGTTGGTGAAGGGCATATTGAAGAAGGATCAGCCGAGTGGTTCTTGTGGGAGAACAACTCCATTTGGCTCACTAACTTCACACACCATCAGGCTTCCAAGCAGCTCTCAAGGAAACTCAGTTTTCACACTCTATGCTTAGTGCCCTTTGAGTGCATTATCTAGGAATGAACCTGGTAGAGAATCCCACACAAACGAATGCTCCACATGCGGGTTTCACATGCCACCAACTCCACATTCTCAGGCAACTTCAGCGCCACATTCAGATAGCCCTCAATGCGAAGGCTCTAGACGCAAATATTGGTGTGAGAGCTAATTCAATCAAGGAAACACTGCATGTTGGTGAAGGGCATATTGAAGAAGGATCAGCCGAGTGGTTCTTGTGGGAGAACAACTCCATTTGGCTCACTAACTTCACACACCATCAGGCTTCCAAGCAGCTCTCAAGGAAACTCAGTTTTCACACTCTATGCTTAGTGCCCTTTGAGTGTATTATCTAGGGATGAACCTGGTAGAGCATCCCACACAAACGAATGCTCCACATGCGGGTTTCACATGCCACCAACTCAACATTGACAGGCAACTTCAGCGCCACAGCCATTTTCAGATAGCCCTCAATGCAAAGGCTCTAGACGCAAATATTGGTGTGAGAGCTAATTCAATCAAGGAAACACTGCATGTTGGTGAAGGGCATATTGAAGAAGGATCAGCCGAGTGGTTCTTGTGGGAGAACAACTCCATTTGGCTCACTAACTTCACACACCATCAGGCTTCCAAGCAGCTCTCAAGGAAACTCAGTTTTCACACTCTATGCTTAGTGCCCTTTGAGTGCATTATCTAGGAATGAACCTGGTAGAGCATCCCACACAAACGAATGCTCCACATGCGGGTTTCACATGCCACCAACTCCACATTCACAGGCAACTTCAGCGCCACAGCCATTTTCAGATAGCCCTCAATGCAAAGGCTCTAGACGCAAATATTGGTGTGAGAGCTAATTCAATCAAGGAAACACTGCATGTTGGTGAAGGGCATATTGAAGAAGGATCAACCGAGTGGTTCTTGTGGGAGAACAACTCCATTTGGCTCACTAACTTCACACACCATCAGGCTTCCAAGCAGCTCTCAAGGAAACTCAGTTTTCACACTCTATCCTTAGTGCCCTTTGAGTGCATTATCTAGGAATGAACCTGGTAGAGCATCCCACACAAACGAATGCTCCACATGCGGGTTTCACATTCCACCAACTCCACATTCACAGGCAACTTCAGCGCCACAGCCGTTTTCAGATAGCCCTCAATGCAAAGGCTCTAGACGCAAATATTGGTGTGAGAGCTAATTCAATCAAGGAAACACTGCATGTTGGTGAAGGGCATATTGAAGAAGGATCAGCCGAGTGGTTCTTGTGGGAGAACAACTCCATTTGGCTCACTAACTTCACACACCATCAGGCTTCCAAGCAGCTCTCGAGGAAACTCAGTTTTCACACTCTATGCTTAGTGCCCTTTGAGTGCATTATCTAGGAATGAACCTGGTAGAGCATCCCACACAAACGAATGCTCCACATGCGGGTTTCACATGCCACCAACTCCACATTCTCAGGCAACTTCAGCGCCACATTCAGATAGCCCTCAATGCGAAGGCTCTAGACGCAAATATTGGTGTGAGAGCTAATTCAATCAAGGAAACACTGCATGTTGGTGAAGGGCATATTGAAGAAGGATCAGCCGAGTGGTTCTTGTGGGAGAACAACTCCATTTGGCTCACTAACTTCACACACCATCAGGCTTCCAAGCAGCTCTCAAGGAAACTCAGTTTTCACACTCTAGGCTTAGTGCCCTTTGAGTGCATTATCTAGGAATGAACCTGGTAGAGCATCCCACACAAACGAATGCTCCACATGCGGGTTTCACATGCCACCAACTCCACATTGACAGGCAACTTCAACGCCACAGCCGTTTTCAGATAGCCCTCAATGCAAAGGCTCTAGACGCAAATATTGGTGTGAGAGCTAATTCAATCAAGGAAACACTGCATGTTGGTGAAGGGCATATTGAAGAAGGATCAGCCGAGTGGTTCTTGTGGAGAACAACTCCATTTGGCTCACTAACTTCACACACCATCAGGCTTCCAAGCAGCTCTCAAGGAAACTCAGTTTTCACACTCTATGCTTAGTGCCCTTTGAGTGCATTATCTAGGGATGAACCTGGTAGAGCATCCCACACAAACGAATGCTCCACATGCGGGTTTCACATGCCACCAACTCCACATTGACAGGCAACTTCAGCGCCACAGCCGTTTTCAGATAGCCCTCAATGCAAAGGCTCTAGACGCAAATATTGGTGTGAGAGCTAATTCAATCAAGGAAACACTGCATGTTGGTGAAGGGCATATTGAAGAAGGATCAGCCGAGTGGTTCTTGTGGGAGAACAACTCCATTTGGCTCACTAACTTCACACACCATCAGGCTTCCAAGCAGCTCTCAAGGAAACTCAGTTTTCACACTCTATGCTTAGTGCCCTTTGAGTGCGTTATCTAGGAATGAACCTGGTAGAGCATCCCACACAAACGAATGCTCCACATGCGGGTTTCACATGCCACCAACTCCACATTCACAGGCAACTTCAGAGCCACAGCCGTTTTCAGATAGCCCTCAATGCAAAGGCTCTAGACGCAAATATTGGTGTGAGAGCTAATTCAATCAAGGAAACACTGCATGTTGGTGAAGGGCATATTGAAGAAGGATCAGCCGAGTGGTTCTTGTGGGAGAACAACTCCATTTGGCTCACTAACTTCACACACCATCAGGCTTCCAAGCAGCTCTCAAGGAAACTCAGTTTTCACACTCTAAGCTTAGTGCCCTTTCAGTGCATTATCTAGGAATGAACCTGGTAGAGCATCCCACACAAACGAATGCTCCACATGCGGGTTTCACATGCCACCAACTCCACATTCTCAGGCAACTTCAAGCGCCACAGCCGTTTTCAGATAGCCCTCAATGCAAAGGCTCTAGACGCAAATATTGGTGTGAGAGCTAATTCAATCAAGGAAACACTGCATGTTGGTGAAGGGCATATTGAAGAAGGATCAGCCGAGTGGTTCTTGTGGGAGAACAACTCCATTTGGCTCACTAACTTCACACACCATCAGGCTTCCAAGCAGCTCTCAAGGAAACTCAGTTTTCACACTCTATGCTTAGTGCCCTTTGAGTGCATTATCTAAGAATGAACCTGGTAAAGCATCCCACACAAACGAATGCTCCACATGCGGGTTTCACATGCCACCAACTCCACATTCTCAGGCAACTTCAGCGCCACAGCCGTTTTCAGATAGCCCTCAATGCAAAGGCTCTAGACGCAAATATTGGTGTGAGAGCTAATTCAATCAAGGAAACACTGCATGTTGGTGAAGGGCATATTGAAGAAGGATCAACCGAGTGGTTCTTGTGGGAGAACAACTCCATTTGGCTCACTAACTTCACACACCATCAGGCTTCCAAGCAGCTCTCAAGGAAACTCAGTTTTCACACTCTATCCTTAGTGCCCTTTGAGTGCATTATCTAGGAATGAACCTGGTAGAGCATCCCACACAAACGAATGCTCCACATGCGGGTTTCACATTCCACCAACTCCACATTGACAGGCAACTTCAGCGCCACAGCCGTTTTCAGATAGCCCTCAATGCAAAGGCTCTAGACGCAAATATTGGTGTGAGAGCTAATTCAATCAAGGAAACACTGCATGTTGGTGAAGGGCATATTGAAGAAGGATCAGCCGAGTGGTTCTTGTGGGAGAACAACTCCATTTGGCTCACTAACTTCACACACCATCAGGCTTCCAAGCAGCTCTCGAGGAAACTCAGTTTTCACACTCTATGCTTAGTGCCCTTTGAGTGCATTATCTAGGAATGAACCTGGTAGAGCATCCCACACAAACGAATGCTCCACATGCGGGTTTCACATGCCACCAACTCCACATTCTCAGGCAACTTCAGCGCCACATTCAGATAGCCCTCAATGCGAAGGCTCTAGACGCAAATATTGGTGTGAGAGCTAATTCAATCAAGGAAACACTGCATGTTGGTGAAGGGCATATTGAAGAAGGATCAGCCGAGTGGTTCTTGTGGGAGAACAACTCCATTTGGCTCACTAACTTCACACACCATCAGGCTTCCAAGCAGCTCTCAAGGAAACTCAGTTTTCACACTCTAGGCTTAGTGCCCTTTGAGTGCATTATCTAGGAATGAACCTGGTAGAGCATCCCACACAAACGAATGCTCCACATGCGGGTTTCACATGCCACCAACTCCACATTCACAGGCAACTTCAGCGCCACAGCCGTTTTCAGATAGCCCTCAATGCAAAGGCTCTAGACGCAAATATTGGTGTGAGAGCTAATTCAATCAAGGAAACACTGCATGTTGGTGAAGGGCATATTGAAGAAGGATCAGCCGAGTGGTTCTTGTGGGAGAACAACTCCATTTGGCTCACTAACTTCACACACCATCAGGCTTCCAAGCAGCTCTCAAGGAAACTCAGTTTTCACACTCTATGCTTAGTGCCCTTTGAGTGCATTATCTAGGGATGAACCTGGTAGAGCATCCCACACAAACGAATGCTCCACATGCGGGTTTCACATGCCACCAACTCCACATTGACAGGCAACTTCAGCGCCACAGCCGTTTTCAGATAGCCCTCAATGCAAAGGCTCTAGACGCAAATATTGGTGTGAGAGCTAATTCAATCAAGGAAACACTGCATGTTGGTGAAGGGCATATTGAAGAAGGATCAGCCGAGTGGTTCTTGTGGGAGAACAACTCCATTTGGCTCACTAACTTCACACACCATCAGGCTTCCAAGCAGCTCTCAAGGAAACTCAGTTTTCACACTCTAGGCTTAGTGCCCTTTGAGTGCATTATCTAGGAATGAACCTGGTAGAGCATCCCACACAAACGAATGCTCCACATGCGGGTTTCACATGCCACCAACTCCACATTCACAGGCAACTTCAGCGCCACAGCCGTTTTCAGATAGCCCTCAATGCAAAGGCTCTAGACGCAAATATTGGTGTGAGAGCTAATTCAATCAAGGAAACACTGCATGTTGGTGAAGGGCATATTGAAGAAGGATCAACCGAGTGGTTCTTGTGGGAGAACAACTCCATTTGGCTCACTAACTTCACACACCATCAGGCTTCCAAGCAGCTCTCAAGGAAACTCAGTTTTCACACTCTATCCTTAGTGCCCTTTGAGTGCATTATCTAGGAATGAACCTGGTAGAGCATCCCACACAAACGAATGCTCCACATGCGGGTTTCACATTCCACCAACTCCACATTCACAGGCAACTTCAGCGCCACAGCCGTTTTCAGATAGCCCTCATGCAAAGGCTCTAGACACAAATATTGGTGTGAGAGCTAATTCAATCAAGGAAACACTGCATGTTGGTGAAGGGCATATTGAAGAAGATCAGCCGAGTGGTTCTTGTGGGAGAACAACTCCATTTGGCTCACTAACTTCACACACCATCAGGCTTCCAAGCAGCTCTCGAGGAAACTCAGTTTTCACACTCTATGCTTAGTGCCCTTTGAGTGCATTATCTAGGAATGAACCTGGTAGAGCATCCCACACAAACGAATGCTCCACATGCGGGTTTCACATGCCACCAACTCCACATTCTCAGGCAACTTCAGCGCCACATTCAGATAGCCCTCAATGCGAAGGCTCTAGACGCAAATATTGGTGTGAGAGCTAATTCAATCAAGGAAACACTGCATGTTGGTGAAGGGCATATTGAAGAAGGATCAGCCGAGTGGTTCTTGTGGAGAACAACTCCATTTGGCTCACTAACTTCACACACCATCAGGCTTCCAAGCAGCTCTCAAGGAAACTCAGTTTTCACACTCTATGCTTAGTGCCCTTTGAGTGCATTATCTAGGATGAACCTGGTAGAGCATCCCACACAAACGAATGCTCCACATGCGGGTTTCACATGCCACCAACTCCACATTCTCAGGCAACTTCAGCGCCACAGCCGTTTTCAGATAGCCCTCAATGCAAAGGCTCTAGACGCAAATATTGGTGTGAGAGCTAATTCAATCAAGGAAACACTGCATGTTGGTGAAGGGCATATTGAAGAAGGATCAGCCGAGTGGTTCTTGTGGGAGAACAACTCCATTTGGCTCACTAACTTCACACACCATCAGGCTTCCAAGCAGCTCTCAAGGAAACTCAGTTTTCACACTCTATGCTTAGTGCCCTTTGAGTGCATTATCTAGGAATGAACCTGGTAGAGCATCCCACACAAACGAATGCTCCACATGCGGGTTTCACATGCCACCAACTCCACATTCACAGGCAACCTCAGCGCCACAGCCGTTTTCAGATAGCCCTCAATGCAAAGGCTCTAGACGCAAATATTGGTGTGAGAGCTAATTCAATCAAGGAAACACTGCATGTTGGTGAAGGGCATATTGAAGAAGGATCAACCGAGTGGTTCTTGTGGGAGAACAACTCCATTTGGCTCACTAACTTCACACACCATCAGGCTTCCAAGCAGCTCTCAATGAAACTCAGTTTTCACACTCTATCCTTAGTGCCCTTTGAGTGCATTATCTAGGAATGAACCTGGTAGAGCATCCCACACAAACGAATGCTCCACATGCGGGTTTCACATTCCACCAACTCCACATTCTCAGGCAACTTCAGCGCCACAGCCGTTTTCAGATAGCCCTCAATGCAAAGTCTCCAGACGCAAATATTGGTGTGAGAGCTAATTCAATCAAGGAAACACTGCATGTTGGTGAAGGGCATATTGAAGAAGGATCAGCCGAGTGGTTCTTGTGGGAGAACAACTCCATTTGGCTCACTAACTTCACACACCATCAGGCTTCCAAGCAGCTCTCAAGGAAACTCAGTTTTCACACTCTAGGCTTAGTGCCCTTTGAGTGCATTATCTAGGAATGAACCTGGTAGAGCATCCCACACAAACGAATGCTCCACATGCGGGTTTCACATGCCACCAACTCCACATTGACAGGCAACTTCAACGCCACAGCCGTTTTCAGATAGCCCTCAATGCAAAGGCTCTAGACGCAAATATTGGTGTGAGAGCTAATTCAATCAAGGAAACACTGCATGTTGGTGAAGGGCATATTGAAGAAGGATCAGCCGAGTGGTTCTTGTGGGAGAACAACTCCATTTGGCTCACTAACTTCACACACCATCAGGCTTCCAAGCAGCTCTCAAGGAAACTCAGTTTTCACACTCTATGCTTAGTGCCCTTTGAGTGCATTATCTAGGGATGAACCTGGTAGAGCATCCCACACAAACGAATGCTCCACATGCGGGTTTCACATGCCACCAACTCCACATTGACAGGCAACTTCAGCGCCACAGCCGTTTTCAGATAGCCCTCAATGCAAAGGCTCTAGACGCAAATATTGGTGTGAGAGCTAATTCAATCAAGGAAACACTGCATGTTGGTGAAGGGCATATTGAAGAAGGATCAGCCGAGTGGTTCTTGTGGGAGAACAACTCATTTGGCTCACTAACTTCACACACCATCAGGCTTCCAAGCAGCTCTCAAGGAAACTCAGTTTTCACACTCTATGCTTAGTGCCCTTTGAGTGCGTTATCTAGGAATGAACCTGGTAGAGCATCCCACACAAACGAATGCTCCACATGCGGGTTTCACATGCCACCAACTCCACATTCACAGGCAACTTCAGAGCCACAGCCGTTTTCAGATAGCCTCAATGCAAAGGCTCTAGACGCAAATATTGGTGTGAGAGCTAATTCAATCAAGGAAACACTGCATGTTGGTGAAGGGCATATTGAAGAAGGATCAGCCGAGTGGTTCTTGTGGGAGAACAACTCCATTTGGCTCACTAACTTCACACACCATCAGGCTTCCAAGCAGCTCTCAAGGAAACTCAGTTTTCACACTCTATGCTTAGTGCCCTTTGAGTGCATTATCTAGGAATGAACCTGGTAGAGCATCCCACACAAACGAATGCTCCACATGCGGGTTTCACATGCCACCAACTCCACATTCACAGGCAACTTCAGCGCCACAGCCGTTTTCAGATAGCCCTCAATGCAAAGGCTCTAGACGCAAATACTGGTGTGAGAGCTAATTCAATCAAGGAAACACTGCATGTTGGCGAAGGGCATATTGAAGAAGGATCAGACGAGTGGTTCTTGTGGGAGAACAACTCCATTTGGCTCACTAACTTCACACACCATCAGGCTTCCAAGCAGCTCTCAAGGAAACTCAGTTTTCACACTCTATGCTTAGTGCCCTTTGAGTGCATTATCTAGGAATGAACCAGGTAGAGCATCCCACACAAACGAATGCTCCACATGCGGGTTTCACATGCCACCAACTCCACATTCTCAGGCAACTTCAGCGCCACAGCCGTTTTCAGATCGCCCTCAATGCGAAGGCTCTAGACGCAAATATTGGTGTGAGAGCTAATTCAATCAAGGAAACACTGCATGTTGGTGAAGGGCATATTGAAGAATGATCAGCCAAGTGGTTCTTGTGGGAGAACAACTCCATTTGGCTCACTAACTTCACACACCATCAGGCTTCCAAGCAGCTCTCAAGGAAACTCAGTTTTCACACTCTATGCTTAGTGCCCTTTGAGTGCATTATCTAAGAATGAACCTGGTAGAGCATCCCACACAAACGAATGCTCCACATGCGGGTTTCACATGCCACCAACTCCACATTCTCAGGCAACTTCAGCGCCACAGCCGTTTTCAGATAGCCCTCAATGCAAAGGCTCTAGACGCAAATATTGGTGTGAGAGTTAATTCAATCAAGGAAACACTGCATGTTGGTGAAGGGCATATTGAAGAAGGATCAGCCGAGTGGTTCTTGTGGGAGAACAACTCCATTTGGCTCACTAACTTCACACACCATCAGGCTTCCAAGCAGCTCTCAAGGAAACTCAGTTTTCACACTCTATGCTTAGTGCCCTTTGAGTGCATTATCTAGGAATGAACCTGGTAGAGCATCCCACACAAACGAATGCTCCACATGCGGGTTTCACATGCCACCAACTCCACATTCTCAGGCAACTTCAGCGCCACAGCCGTTTTCAGATAGCCCTCAATGCAAAGGCTCTAGACGCAAATATTGGTGTGAGAGCTAATTCAATCAAGGAAACACTGCATGTTGGTGAAGGGCATATTGAAGAAGGATCAGCCGAGTGGTTCTTGTGGGAGAACAACTCCATTTGGCTCACTAACTTCACACACCATCAGGCTTCCAAGCAGCTCTCAAGGAAACTCAGTTTTCACACTCTATGCTTAGTGCCCTTTGAGTGCATTATCTAAGAATGAACCTGGTAGAGCATCCCACACAAACGAATGCTCCACATGCGGGTTTCACATGCCACCAACTCCACATTCTCAGGCAACTTCAGCGCCACAGCCGTTTTCAGATAGCCCTCAATGCAAAGGCTCTAGACGCAAATATTGGTGTGAGAGCTAATTCAATCAAGGAAACACTGCATGTTGGTGAAGGGCATATTGAAGAAGGATCAACCGAGTGGTTCTTGTGGGAGAACAACTCCATTTGGCTCACTAACTTCACACACCATCAGGCTTCCAAGCAGCTCTCAAGGAAACTCAGTTTTCACACTCTATGCTTAGTGCCCTTTGAGTGCGTTATCTAGGAATGAACCTGGTAGAGCATCCCACACAAACGAATGCTCCACATGCGGGTTTCACATGCCACCAACTCCACATTCACAGGCAATTTCAGCGCCACAGCCGTTTTCAGATAGCCCTCAATGCAAAGGCTCTAGACGCAAATATTGGTGTGAGAGCTAATTCAATCAAGGAAACACTGCATGTTGGTGAAGGGCATATTGAAGAAGGATCAGCCGAGTGGTTCTTGTGGGAGAACAACTCCATTTGGCTCACTAACTTCACACACCATCAGGCTTCCAAGCAGCTCTCGAGGAAACTCAGTTTTCACACTCTATGCTTAGTGCCCTTTGAGTGCATTATCTAGGAATGAACCTGGTAGAGCATCCCACACAAACGAATGCTCCACATGCGGGTTTCACATGCCACCAACTCCACATTCTCAGGCAACTTCAGCGCCACATTCAGATAGCCCTCAATGCGAAGGCTCTAGACGCAAATATTGGTGTGAGAGCTAATTCAATCAAGGAAACACTGCATGTTGGTGAAGGGCATATTGAAGAAGGATCAACCGAGTGGTTCTTGTGGGAGAACAACTCCATTTGGCTCACTAACTTCACACACCATCAGGCTTCCAAGCAGCTCTCAAGGAAACTCAGTTTTCACACTCTATCCTTAGTGCCCTTTGAGTGCATTATCTAGGAATGAACCTGGTAGAGCATCCCACACAAACGAATGCTCCACATGCGGGTTTCACATTCCACCAACTCCACATTCACAGGCAACTTCAGCGCCACAGCCGTTTTCAGATAGCCCTCAATGCAAAGGCTCTAGACGCAAATATTGGTGTGAGAGCTAATTCAATCAAGGAAACACTGCATGTTGGTGAAGGGCATATTGAAGAAGGATCAGCCGAGTGGTTCTTGTGGGAGAACAACTCCATTTGGCTCACTAACTTCACACACCATCAGGCTTCCAAGCAGCTCTCGAGGAAACTCAGTTTTCACACTCTATGCTTAGTGCCCTTTGAGTGCATTATCTAGGAATGAACCTGGTAGAGCATCCCACACAAACGAATGCTCCACATGCGGGTTTCACATGCCACCAACTCCACATTCTCAGGCAACTTCAGCGCCACATTCAGATAGCCCTCAATGCGAAGGCTCTAGACGCAAATATTGGTGTGAGAGCTAATTCAATCAAGGAAACACTGCATGTTGGTGAAGGGCATATTGAAGAAGGATCAGCCGAGTGGTTCTTGTGGGAGAACAACTCCATTTGGCTCACTAACTTCACACACCATCAGGCTTCCAAGCAGCTCTCAAGGAAACTCAGTTTTCACACTCTAGGCTTAGTGCCCTTTGAGTGCATTATCTAGGAATGAACCTGGTAGAGCATCCCACACAAACGAATGCTCCACATGCGGGTTTCACATGCCACCAACTCCACATTCACAGGCAACTTCAGCGCCACAGCCGTTTTCAGATAGCCCTCAATGCAAAGGCTCTAGACGCAAATATTGGTGTGAGAGCTAATTCAATCAAGGAAACACTGCATGTTGGTGAAGGGCATATTGAAGAAGGATCAGCCGAGTGGTTCTTGTGGGAGAACAACTCCATTTGGCTCACTAACTTCACACACCATCAGGCTTCCAAGCAGCTCTCAAGGAAACTCAGTTTTCACACTCTATGCTTAGTGCCCTTTGAGTGCATTATCTAGGGATGAACCTGGTAGAGCATCCCACACAAACGAATGCTCCACATGCGGGTTTCACATGCCACCAACTCCACATTGACAGGCAACTTCAGCGCCACAGCCGTTTTCAGATAGCCCTCAATGCAAAGGCTCTAGACGCAAATATTGGTGTGAGAGCTAATTCAATCAAGGAAACACTGCATGTTGGTGAAGGGCATATTGAAGAAGGATCAGCCGAGTGGTTCTTGTGGGAGAACAACTCCATTTGGCTCACTAACTTCACACACCATCAGGCTTCCAAGCAGCTCTCAAGGAAACTCAGTTTTCACACTCTATCCTTAGTGCCCTTTGAGTGCATTATCTAGGAATGAACCTGGTAGAGCATCCCACACAAACGAATGCTCCACATGCGGGTTTCACATGCCACCAACTCCACATTCACAGGCAACTTCAGCGCCACAGCCGTTTTCAGATAGCCCTCAATGCGAAGGCTCTAGACGCAAATATTGGTGTGAGAGCTAATTCAATCAAGGAAACACTGCATGTTGGTGAAGGGCATATTGAAGAAGGATCAGCCGAGTGGTTCTTGTGGGAGAACAACTCCATTTGGCTCACTAACTTCACACACCATCAGGCTTCCAAGCAGCTCTCGAGGAAACTCAGTTTTCACACTCTATGCTTAGTGCCCTTTGAGTGCATTATCTAGGAATGAACCTGGTAGAGCATCCCACACAAACGAATGCTCCACATGCGGGTTTCACATGCCACCAACTCCACATTCTCAGGCAACTTCAGCGCCACATTCAGATAGCCCTCAATGCGAAGGCTCTAGACGCAAATATTGGTGTGAGAGCTAATTCAATCAAGGAAACACTGCATGTTGGTGAAGGGCATATTGAAGAAGGATCAGCCGAGTGGTTCTTGTGGGAGAACAACTCCATTTGGCTCACTAACTTCACACACCATCAGGCTTCCAAGCAGCTCTCAAGGAAACTCAGTTTTCACACTCTATGCTTAGTGCCCTTTGAGTGCATTATCTAGGGATGAACCTGGTAGAGCATCCCACACAAACGAATGCTCCACATGCGGGTTTCACATGCCACCAACTCCACATTGACAGGCAACTTCAGCGCCACAGCCGTTTTCAGATAGCCCTCAATGCAAAGGCTCTAGACGCAAATATTGGTGTGAGAGCTAATTCAATCAAGGAAACACTGCATGTTGGTGAAGGGCATATTGAAGAAGGATCAGCCGAGTGGTTCTTGTGGGAGAACAACTCCATTTGGCTCACTAACTTCACACACCATCAGGCTTCCAAGCAGCTCTCAAGGAAACTCAGTTTTCACACTCTATGCTTAGTGCCCTTTGAGTGCATTATCTAGGAATGAACCTGGTAGAGCATCCCACACAAACGAATGCTCCACATGCGGGTTTCACATGCCACCAACTCCACATTCACAGGCAACTTCAGCGCCACAGCCGTTTTCAGATAGCCCTCAATGCAAAGGCTCTAGACGCAAATATTGGTGTGAGAGCTAATTCAATCAAGGAAACACTGCATGTTGGTGAAGGGCATATTGAAGAAGGATCAACCGAGTGGTTCTTGTGGGAGAACAACTCCATTTGGCTCACTAACTTCACACACCATCAGGCTTCCAAGCAGCTCTCAAGGAAACTCAGTTTTCACACTCTATCCTTAGTGCCCTTTGAGTGCATTATCTAGGAATGAACCTGGTAGAGCATCCCACACAAACGAATGCTCCACATGCGGGTTTCACATGCCACCAACTCCACATTCACAGGCAACTTCAGCGCCACAGCCGTTTTCAGATAGCCCTCAATGCAAAGGCTCTAGACGCAAATATTGGTGTGAGAGCTAATTCAATCAAGGAAACACTGCATGTTGGTGAAGGGCATATTGAAGAAGGATCAGCCGAGTGGTTCTTGTGGGAGAACAACTCCATTTGGCTCACTAACTTCACACACCATCAGGCTTCCAAGCAGCTCTCGAGGAAACTCAGTTTTCACACTCTATGCTTAGTGCCCTTTGAGTGCATTATCTAGGAATGAACCTGGTAGAGCATCCCACACAAACGAATGCTCCACATGCGGGTTTCACATGCCACCAACTCCACATTCTCAGGCAACTTCAGCGCCACATTCAGATAGCCCTCAATGCGAAGGCTCTAGACGCAAATATTGGTGTGAGAGCTAATTCAATCAAGGAAACACTGCATGTTGGTGAAGGGCATATTGAAGAAGGATCAGCCGAGTGGTTCTTGTGGGAGAACAACTCCATTTGGCTCACTAACTTCACACACCATCAGGCTTCCAAGCAGCTCTCAAGGAAACTCAGTTTTCACACTCTAGGCTTAGTGCCCTTTGAGTGCATTATCTAGGAATGAACCTGGTAGAGCATCCCACACAAACGAATGCTCCACATGCGGGTTTCACATGCCACCAACTCCACATTGACAGGCAACTTCAACGCCACAGCCGTTTTCAGATAGCCCTCAATGCAAAGGCTCTAGACGCAAATATTGGTGTGAGAGCTAATTCAATCAAGGAAACACTGCATGTTGGTGAAGGGCATATTGAAGAAGGATCAGCCGAGTGGTTCTTGTGGGAGAACAACTCCATTTGGCTCACTAACTTCACACACCATCAGGCTTCCAAGCAGCTCTCAAGGAAACTCAGTTTTCACACTCTATGCTTAGTGCCCTTTGAGTGCATTATCTAGGGATGAACCTGGTAGAGCATCCCACACAAACGAATGCTCCACATGCGGGTTTCACATGCCACCAACTCCACATTGACAGGCAACTTCAGCGCCACAGCCGTTTTCAGATAGCCCTCAATGCAAAGGCTCTAGACGCAAATATTGGTGTGAGAGCTAATTCAATCAAGGAAACACTGCATGTTGGTGAAGGGCATATTGAAGAAGGATCAGCCGAGTGGTTCTTGTGGGAGAACAACTCCATTTGGCTCACTAACTTCACACACCATCAGGCTTCCAAGCAGCTCTCAAGGAAACTCAGTTTTCACACTCTATGCTTAGTGCCCTTTGAGTGCATTATCTAGGAATGAACCTGGTAGAGCATCCCACACAAACGAATGCTCCACATGCGGGGTTTCACATGCCACCAACTCCACATTCACAGGCAACTTCAGCGCCACAGCCGTTTTCAGATAGCCCTCAATGCAAAGGCTCTAGACGCAAATATTGGTGTGAGAGCTAATTCAATCAAGGAAACACTGCATGTTGGTGAAGGGCATATTGAAGAAGGATCAACCGAGTGGTTCTTGTGGGAGAACAACTCCATTTGGCTCACTAACTTCACACACCATCAGGCTTCCAAGCAGCTCTCAAGGAAACTCAGTTTTCACACTCTATCCTTAGTGCCCTTTGAGTGCATTATCTAGGAATGAACCTGGTAGAGCATCCCACACAAACGAATGCTCCACATGCGGGTTTCACATGCCACCAACTCCACATTCACAGGCAACTTCAGCGCCACAGCCGTTTTCAGATAGCCCTCAATGCAAAGGCTCTAGACGCAAATATTGGTGTGAGAGCTAATTCAATCAAGGAAACACTGCATGTTGGTGAAGGGCATATTGAAGAAGGATCAGCCGAGTGGTTCTTGTGGGAGAACAACTCCATTTGGCTCACTAACTTCACACACCATCAGGCTTCCAAGCAGCTCTCGAGGAAACTCAGTTTTCACACTCTATGCTTAGTGCCCTTTGAGTGCATTATCTAGGAATGAACCTGGTAGAGCATCCCACACAAACGAATGCTCCACATGCGGGTTTCACATGCCACCAACTCCACATTCTCAGGCAACTTCAGCGCCACATTCAGATAGCCCTCAATGCGAAGGCTCTAGACGCAAATATTGGTGTGAGAGCTAATTCAATCAAGGAAACACTGCATGTTGGTGAAGGGCATATTGAAGAAGGATCAACCGAGTGGTTCTTGTGGGAGAACAACTCCATTTGGCTCACTAACTTCACACACCATCAGGCTTCCAAGCAGCTCTCAAGGAAACTCAGTTTTCACACTCTAGGCTTAGTGCCCTTTGAGTGCATTATCTAGGAATGAACCTGGTAGAGCATCCCACACAAACGAATGCTCCACATGCGGGTTTCACATGCCACCAACTCCACATTGACAGGCAACTTCAACGCCACAGCCGTTTTCAGATAGCCCTCAATGCAAAGGCTCTAGACGCAAATATTGGTGTGAGAGCTAATTCAATCAAGGAAACACTGCATGTTGGTGAAGGGCATATTGAAGAAGGATCAGCCGAGTGGTTCTTGTGGGAGAACAACTCCATTTGGCTCACTAACTTCACACACCATCAGGCTTCCAAGCAGCTCTCAAGGAAACTCAGTTTTCACACTCTATGCTTAGTGCCCTTTGAGTGCATTATCTAGGGATGAACCTGGTAGAGCATCCCACACAAACGAATGCTCCACATGCGGGTTTCACATGCCACCAACTCCACATTCACAGGCAACTTCAGCGCCACAGCCGTTTTCAGATAGCCCTCAATGCAAAGACTCTAGACGCAAATATTGGTGTGAGAGCTAATTCAATCAAGGAAACACTGCATGTTGGTGAAGGGCATATTGAAGAAGGATCAGCCGAGTGGTTCTTGTGGGAGAACAACTCCATTTGGCTCACTAACTTCACACACCATCAGGCTTCCAAGCAGCTCTCAAGGAAACTCAGTTTTCACACTCTATGCTTAGTGCCCTTTGAGTGCATTATCTAGGAATGAACCTGGTAGAGCATCCCACACAAACGAATGCTCCACATGCGGGTTTCACATGCCACCAACTCCACATTCACAGGCAACTTCAGCGCCACAGCCGTTTTCAGATAGCCCTCAATGCAAAGGCTCTAGACGCAAATATTGGTGTGAGAGCTAATTCAATCAAGGAAACACTGCATGTTGGTGAAGGGCATATTGAAGAAGGATCAGCCGAGTGGTTCTTGTGGGAGAACAACTCCATTTGGCTCACTAACTTCACACACCATCAGGCTTCCAAGCAGCTCTCAAGGAAACTCAGTTTTCACACTCTATGCTTAGTGCCCTTTGAGTGCATTATCTAGGGATGAACCTGGTAGAGCATCCCACACAAACGAATGCTCCACATGCGGGTTTCACATGCCACCAACTCCACATTCACAGGCAACTTCAGCGCCACAGCCGTTTTCAGATAGCCCTCAATGCAAAGGCTCTAGACGCAAATATTGGTGTGAGAGCTAATTCAATCAAGGAAACACTGCATGTTGGTGCAGCGCATATTGGAGAAGGATCAGCCGAGTGGTTCTTGTGGGAGAACAACTCCATTTGGCTCACTAACTTCACACACCATCAGGCTTCCAAGCAGCTCTCAAGGAAACTCAGTTTTCACACTCTATGCTTAGTGGCCTTTGAGTGCATTATCTAGGAATGAACCTGGTAGAGCATCCCACACAAACGAATGCTCCACATGCGGGTTTCACATGCCACCAACTCCACATTCTCAGGCAACTTCAGCGCCACAGCCGTTTTCAGATAGCCCTCAATGCGAAGGCTCTAGACGCAAATATTGGTGTGAGAGCTAATTCAATCAAGGAAACACTGCATGTTGGTGAAGGGCATATTGAAGAAGGATCAGCCGAGTGGTTCTTGTGGGAGAACAACTCCATTT
>NW_026697811.1:0-40120 GCF_030435755.1 Ochotona princeps
TGCCCTCAATGCAAAGGCTCTAGACGCAAATATTGGTGTGAGAGCTAATTCAATCAAGGAAACACTGCATGTTGGTGAAGGGCATATTGAAGAAGGATCAGCCGAGTGGTTCTTGTGGGAGAACAACTCCATTTGGCTCACTAACTTCACACACCATCAGCTTCCAAGCAGCTCTCAAGGAAACTCAGTTTTCACACTCTATGCTTAGTGCCCTTTGAGTGCATTATCTAGGAATGAACCTGGTAGAGCATCCCACACAACGAATGCTCCACATGCGGGTTTCACATGCCACCAACTCCACAATTGACCAGGCAACTTCAGCGCCACAGCCGTTTTCGATAGCCCTCAATGCAAAGGCTCTAGACGCAAATATTGGTGTGAGAGCTAATTCAATCAAGGAAACACTGCATGTTGGTGAAGGGCATATTGAAGAAGGATGAGCCGAGTGGTTCTTGTGGGAGAACAACTCCATTTGGCTCACTAACTTCACACACCATCAGGCTTCCAAGCAGCTCTCAAGGAAAACTCAGTTTTCACACTCTATGCTTAGTGCCCTTTGTATGGCTAGGACTGAAATGAACCTGGTAGAGCATCCCCACAAACGAATGCTCCACATGCGGGTTTCACATGCACCAACTCCACATTCACAGGCAACTTCAGCGCCACAGCCGTTTTCAGATAGCCCTCAATGCAAAGGCTCTGGACGCAAATATTGGTGTGAGAGCTAATCAATCAAGGAAACACTGCATGTTGGTGAAGGGCATATTGAAGAAGGATCAGCCTAGTGGTTCTTGTGGGAGAACAACTCCATTTGGCTCACTAACTTCACACACCATCAGGCTTCCAAGCAGCTCTCAAGGAAACTCAGGTTTCACGCTCTATGTTTAGTGCCCTTTGAGTGCATTATCTAGGAATGAACCTGGTAGAGCTTGGTCAGCCACACAAACGAATGCTCCACATGCGGGTTTCACATGCCACCAACTCCACATTCACAGGCAACTTCAGCGCCACAGCCGTTTTCAGATAGCCCTCAATGCAAAGGCTCTAGCGCAAATATTGGTGTGAGAGCTAATTCAATCAAGGAAACACTGCATGTTGGTGAAGGGCATATTGAAGAAGGATCAGCCGAGTGGTCTTGTGGGAGAACAACTCCATTTGGCTCACTAACTTCACACACCATCAGGCTTCCAAGCAGCTCTCAAGGAAACTCAGTTTTCACACTCTATGCTTAGTGCCCTTTGTATGGCTAGGACTGAAATGAACCTGGTAGAGCATCCCACACAAACGAATGCTCCACATGCGGGTTTCACATGCCACCAACTCCACATTCGCAGGCAACTTCAGAGCCACAGCCGTTTCAGATAGCCCTCAAAGCAAAGGCTCTAGACGCAAATATTGGTGTGAGAGCTAATTCAATCAAGGAAACACTGCATGTTGGTGAAGGGCATATTGAAGAAGGATCAGCCGAGTGGTTCTTGTGGGAGAACAACTCCATTTGGCTCACTAACTTCACACACCATCAGGCTTCCAAGCAGCTCTCAAGGAAACTCAGTTTTCACACTCTATGCTTAGTGCCCTTTGTATGGCTAGGACTGAAATGAACCTGGTAGAGCATCCCACACAAACGAATGCTCCACATGCGGGTTTCACATGCCACCAACTCCACATTCACAGGCAACTTCAGCGCCACAGCCATTTTCAGATAGCCCTCAATGCAAAGGCTCTAGACGCAAATATTGGTGTGAGAGCTAATTCAATCAAGGAAACACTGCATGTTGGTGAAGGGCATATTGAAGAAGGATCAGCCGAGTGGTTCTTGTGGGAGAACAACTCCATTTGGCTCACTAACTTCACACACCATCAGGCTTCCAAGCAGCTCTCAAGGAAACTCAGGTTTCACGCTCTATGTTTAGTGCCCTTTGAGTGCATTATCTAGGAATGAACCTGTAGAGCTTGGTCAGCATCCCACACAAACGAATGCTCCACATGCGGGTTTCACATGCCACCAACTCCACATTCACAGGCAACTTCAGCGCCACAGCCGTTTTCAGATAGCCCTCAATGCAAAGGCTCTAGACGCAAATATTGGTGTGAGAGCTAATTCAATCAAGGAAACACTGCATGTTGGTGAAGGGCATATTGAAGAAGGATCAGCCGAGTGGTTCTTGTGGGAGAACAACTCCATTTGGCTCAATAACTTCACACACCATCAGGCTTCCAAGCAGCTCTCAAGGAAACTCAGTTTTCACACTCTATGCTTAGTGCCCTTTGTATGGCTAGGACTGAAATGAACCTGGTAGAGCATCCCACACAAACGAATGCTCCACATGCGGTTTCACATGCCACCAACTCCACATTCACAGGCAACTTCAGCGCCACAGCCGTTTTCAGATAGCCCTCAATGCAAAGGCTCTAGACGCAAATATTGTGTGAGAGCTAATTCAATCAAGGAAACACTGCATGTTGGTGAAGGGCATATTGAAGAAGGATCAGCCGAGTGGTTCTTGTGGGAGAACAACTCCATTTGGCTCACTAACTTCACACACCATCAGGCTTCCAAGCAGCTCTCAAGGAAACTCAGTTTTCACACTCTATGCTTAGTGCCCTTTGTATGGTTAGGACTGAAATGAACCTGGTAGAGCATCCCACACAAACGAATGCTCCACATGCGGGTTTCACATGCCACCAACTCCACATTCACAGGCAACTTCAGCGCCACAGCCGTTTTCAGATAGCCCTCAATGCAAAGGCTCTAGACGCAAATATTGGTGTGAGAGCTAATTCAATCAAGGAAACACTGCATGTTGGTGAAGGGCATATTGCAAGAAGGATCAGCCGAGTTGGTTCTTGTGGGAGAACAACTCCATTTGGCTCACTAACTTCACACACCATCAGGCTTCCAAGCAGCTCTCAAGGAAACTCAGGTTTCACGCTCTATGTTTAGTGCCCTTTGAGTGCATTATCTAGGAATGAACCTGGTAGAGCTTGGTCAGCCACACATACGAATGCTCCACATGCGGGTTTCACATGCCACCAACTCCACATTCACAGGCAACTTCAGCGCCACAGCCATTTTCAGATAGCCCTCAAAGCAAAGGCTCTAGACGCAAATATTGGTGTGAGAGCTAATTCAATCAAGGAAACACTGCATGTTGGTGAAGGGCATATTGAAGAAGGATCAGCCGAGTGGTTCTTGTGGGAGAACAACTCCATTTGGCTCACTAACTTCACACACCATCAGGCTTCCAAGCAGCTCTCAAGGAAACTCAGTTTTCACACTCTATGCTTAGTGCCCTTTGAGTGCATTATCTAGGAATGAACCTGGTAGAGCATCCCACACAAACGAATGCTCCACATGCGGGTTTCACATGCCACCAACTCCACATTCACAGGCAACTTCAGCGCCACAGCCATTTTCAGATAGCCCTCAATGCAAAGGTTCTAGACGCAAATATTGGTCGTGAGAGCTAATTCAATCAAGGAAACACTGCATGTTGATGAAGGGCATATTGAAGAAGGATCAGCCGAGTGGTTCTTGTGGGAGAACAACTCCATTTGGCTCACTAACTTCACACACCATCAGGCTTCCAAGCAGCTCTCAAGGAAACTCAGTTTTCAAACTCTATGCTTAGTGCCCTTTGAGTGCCTAGGACTGAAATGAACCTTGCAGAGCATCCCACATAAACGAATGCTCCACATGCGGGTTTCACATGCCACCAACTCCACATTCACAGGCAACTTCAGCGCCACAGCCGTTTTCAGATAGCCCTCAATGCAAAGGCTCTAGACGCAAATATTGGTGTGAGAGCTAATTCAATCAAGGAAACACTGCATGTTGGTGAAGGGCATATTGAAGAAGGATCAGCCGAGTGGTTCTTGTGGGAGAACAACTCCATTTGGCTCACTAACTTCACACACCATTAGGCTTCCAAGCAGCTCTCAAGGAAACTCAGTTTTCACACTCTATGCTTAGTGCCCTTTGTATGGCTAGGACTGAAATGAACCTGGTAGAGCATCCCACACAAACGAATGCTCCACATGCGGGTTTCACATGCCACCAACTCCACATTCACAGGCAACTTCAGCGCCACAGCCGTTTTCAGATAGCCCTCAATGCAAAGGCTCTAGACGCAAATATTGGTGTGAGAGCTAATTCAATCAAGGAAACACTGCATGTTGGTGAAGGGCATATTGAAGAAGGATCAGCCGAGTGGTTCTTGTGGGAGAACAACTCCATTTGGCTCACTAACTTCACACACCATCAGGCTTCCAAGCAGCTCTCAAGGAAACTCAGGTTTCACGCTCTATGTTTAAGTGCCCTTTGAGTGCATTATCTAGGAATGAACCTGGTAGAGCTTGGTCAGCCACACAAACGAATGCTCCACATGCGGGTTTCACATGCCACCAACTCCACATTCACAGGCAACTTCAGCGCCACAGCCGTTTTCAGATAGCCCTCAATGCAAAGGCTCTAGACGCAATATTGGTGTGAGAGCTAATTCAATCAAGGAAACACTGCATGTTGGTGAAGGGCATATTGAAGAAGGATCAGCCGAGTGGTTCTTGTGATAGAACAACTCCATTTGACTCACTAACTTCACACACCATCAGGCTTCCAAGCAGCTCTCAAGGAAACTCAGTTTGCACACTCTATGCTTAGTGCCCTTTGTATGGCTAGGACTGAAATGAACCTGGTAGAGCATCCCACACAAACGAATGCTCCACATGCGGGTTTCACATGCCACCAACTCCACATTCGCAGGCAACTTCAGAGCCACAGCCGTTTTCAGATAGCCCTCAATGCAAAGGCTCTAGACGCAAATATTGGTGTGAGAGCTAATTCAATCAAGGAAACACTGCATGTTGGTGAAGGGCATATTGAAGAAGGATCAGCCGAGTGGTTCTTGTGGAGAACAACTCCATTTGGCTCACTAACTTCACACACCATCAGGCTTCCAAGCAGCTCTCAAGGAAACTCAGGTTTCACTATCTATGTTTAGTGCCCTTTGAGTGCATTATCTAGGAATGAACCTGGTAGAGCTTGGTCAGCCACATAAACGAATGCTCCACATGCGGGTTTCACATGCCACCAACTCCACATTCACAGGCAACTTCAGCGCCACAGCCGTTTTCAGATAGCCCTCAATGCAAAGGCTCTAGACGCAAATATTGGTGTGAGAGCTAATTCAATCAAGGAAACATTGCATGTTGGTGAAGGGCATATTGAAGAAGGATCAGCCGAGTGGTTCTTGTGGGAGAACAACTCCATTTGGCTCACTAACTTCACACACCATCAGGCTTCCAAGCAGCTCTCAAGGAAACTCAGTTTTCACACTCTATGCTTAGTGCCCTTTGTATGGCTAGGACTGAAATGAACCTGGTAGAGCATCCCACACAAACGAATGCTCCACATGCGGGGTTTCACATGCCACCAACTCCACATTCACAGGCAACTTCAGCGCCACAGCCATTTTCAGATAGCCCTCAAAGCAAAGGCTCTAGACGCAAATATTGGTGTGAGAGCTAATTCAATCAAGGAAACACTGCATGTTGGTGAAGGGCATATTGAAGAAGGATCAGCCGAGTGGTTCTTGTGGAGAGAACAACTGCATTTGGCTCACTAACTTCACACACCATCAGGCTTCCAAGCAGCTCTCAAGGAAACTCAGGTTTCACGCTCTATGTTTAGTGCCCTTTGAGTGCATTATCTAGGAATGAACCTGGTAGAGCTTGGTCAGCCACACAAACGAATGCTCCACATGCGGGTTTCACATGCCACCAACTCCACATTCACAGGCAACTTCAGCGCCACAGCCATTTCAGATAGCCCTCAAAGCAAAGGCTCTAGACGCAAATATTGGTGTGAGAGCTAATTCAATCAAGGAAACACTGCATGTTGGTGAAGGGCATATTGAAGAAGGATCAGCCGAGTGGTTCTTGTGGGAGAACAACTCCATTTGGCTCACTAAATTCACACACCATCAGGCTTCCAAGCAGCTCTCAAGGAAACTCAGTTTTCACACTCTATGCTTAGTGCCCTTTGTATGGCTAGGACTGAAATGAACCTGGTAGAGCATCCCACACAAACGAATGCTCCACATGCCGGTTTCACATGCCACCAACTCCACATTCACAGGCAACTTCAGCGCCACAGGCATTTTCAGATAGCCCTCAAAGCAAAGGCTCTAGACGCAAATATTGGTGTGAGAGCTAATTCAATCAAGGAAACACTGCATGTTGGTGAAGGGCATATTGAAGAAGGATCAGCCGAGTGGTTCTTGTGGGAGAACAACTCCATTTGGCTCACTAACTTCACACACCATCAGCTTCCAAGCAGCTCTCAAGGAAACTCAGTTTTCACACTCTATGCTTAGTGCCCTTTGTATGGCTAGGACTGAAATGAACCTGGTAGAGCATCCCACACAAACGAATGCTCCACATGCCGGTTTCACATGCCACCAACTCCACATTCACAGGCAACTTCAGCGCCACAGGCATTTTCAGATAGCCCTCAAAGCAAAGGCTCTAGACGCAAATATTGGTGTGAGAGCTAATTCAATGAAGGAAACACTGCATGTTGGTGAAGGGCATATTGAAGAAGGATCAGCCGAGTGGTTCTTGTGGGAGAACAACTCCATTTGGCTCACTAACTTCACACACCATCAGGCTTCCAAGCAGCTCTCAAGGAAACTCAGTTTTCACACTCTATGCTTAGTGCCCTTTGAGTGCATTATCTAGGAATGAACCTGGTAGAGCATCCACACAAACGAATGCTCCACATGCGGGTTTCACATGCCACCAACTCCACATTCACAGGCAACTTCAGCGCCACAGCCATTTTCAGATAGCCCTCAATGCAAAGGTTCTAGACGCAAATATTGGTGTGAGAGCTAATTCAATCAAGGAAACACTGCATGTTGGTGAAGGGCATATTGAAGAAGGATCAGCCGAGTGGTTCTTGTGGGAGAACAACTCCATTTGGCTCACTAACTTCACACACCATCAGGCTTCCAAGCAGCTCTCAAGGAAACTCAGTTTTCACACTCTATGCTTAGTGCCCTTTGAGTGCCTAGGACTGAAATGAACCTTGGAGAGCATCCACATAACGAATGCTCCACATGCGGGTTTCACATGCCACCAACTCCACATTCACAGGCAAACTTCAGCGCCACAGCCGTTTTCAGATAGCCCTCAATGCAAAGGCTCTAGACGCAAATATTGGTGTGAGAGCTAATTCAATCAGGAAACACTGCATGTTGGTGAAGGGCATATTGAAGAAGGATCAGCCGAGTGTTCTTGTGGGAGAACAACTCCTTTGGCTCACTAACTTCACACACCATCAGGCTTCCAAGCAGCTCTCAAGGAAACTCAGTTTTCACACTCTATGCTTAGTGCCCTTTGAGTGCATTATCTAGGAATGAACCTGGTAGAGCATCCCACACAAACGAATGCTCCACATGCGGGTTTCACATGCCACCAACTCCACATTCACAGGCAACTTCAGCGCCACAGCCGTTTTCAGATAGCCCTCAATGCAAAGGCTCTAGACGCAAATATTGGTGTGAGAGCTAATTCAATCAAGGAAACACTGCATGTTGGTGAAGGGCATATTGAAGAAGGATCAGCCAAGTGGTTCTTGTGGGAGAACAACTCCATTTGGCTCCCTAACTTCACACACCATCAGGCTTCCAAGCAGCTCTCAAGGAAACTCAGTTTTCACACTCTATGCTTAGTGCCCTTTGTATGGCTAGGACTGAAATGAACCTGGTAGAGCATCCACACAAACGAATGCTCCACATGCGGGTTTCACATGCCACCAACTCCACATTCACAGGCAAACTTCAGCGCCACAGCCGTTTTCAGATAGCCCTCAATGCAAAGGCTCTAGACGCAAATATTGGTGTGAGAGCTAATTCAATCAAGGAAACACTGCATGTTGGTGAAGGGCATATTGAAGAAGGATCAGCCGAGTGGTTCTTGTGGAGAACAACTGCATTTGGCTCACTAACTTCACACACCATCAGGCTTCCAAGCAGCTCTCAAGGAAACTCAGTTTTCACGCTCTATGTTTAGTGCCCTTTGAGTGCATTATCTAGGAATGAACCTGGTAGAGCTTGGTCAGCCACACAAACGAATGCTCCACATGCGGGTTTCACATGCCACCAACTCCACATTCACAGGCCAACTTCAGCGCCACAGCCGTTTTCAGATAGCCCTCAATGCAAAGGCTCTAGACGCAATATTGGTGTGAGAGCTAATTCAATCAAGGAAACACTGCATGTTGGTGAAGGGCATATTGAAGAAGGATCAGCCGAGTGGTTCTTGTGGGAGAACAACTCCATTTGGCTCACTAACTTCACACACCATCAGGCTTCCAAGCAGCTCTCAAGGAAACTCAGTTTTCACACTCTATGCTTAGTGCCCTTTGTATGGCTAGGACTGAAATGAACCTGGTAGAGCATCCCACACAAACGAATGCTCCACATGCGGGTTTCACATGCCACCAACTCCACATTCGCAGGCAACTTCAGCGCCACAGCCGTTTTCAGATAGCCCTCAATGCAAAGGCTCTAGACGCAAATATTGGTGTGAGAGCTAATTCAATCAAGGAAACACTGCATGTTGGTGAAGGGCATATTGAAGAAGGATCAGCCGAGTGGTTCTTGTGGGAGAACAACTCCATTTGGCTCACTAACTTCACACACCATCAGGCTTCCAAGCAGCTCTCAAGGAAACTCAGTTTTCACACTCTACGCTTAGTGCCCTTTGTATGGCTAGGACTGAAATGAACCTGGTAGAGCATCCCACACAAACGAATGCTCCACATGCGGGTTTCACATGCCACCAACTCCGCATTCACAGGCAACTTCAGCGCCACAGGCATTTTCAGATAGCCCTCAATGCAAAGGCTCTAGACGCAAATATTGGTGTGAGAGCTAATTCAATCAAGGAAACACTGCATGTTGGTGAAGGGCATATTGAAGAAGGATCAGCCGAGTGGTTCTTGTGGGAGAACAACTCCATTTGGCTCACTAACTTCACACACCATCAGGCTTCCAAGCAGCTCTCAAGGAAACTCAGTTTTCACGCTCTATGTTTAGTGCCCTTTGAGTGCATTATCTAGGAATGAACCTGGTAGAGCATCCCACACAAACGAATGCTCACATGCGGGTTTCACATGCCACCAACTCCACATTCACAGGCAACTTCAGCGCCACAGCCATTTTCAGATAGCCCTCAATGCAAAGGCTCTAGACGCAAATATTGGTGTGAGAGCTAATTCAATCAAGGAAACACTGCATGTTGGTGAAGGGCATATTGAAGAAGGATCAGCGAGTGGTTCTTGTGGAGAACAACTCCATTTGGCTCACTAACTTCACACACCATCAGGCTTCCAAGCAGCTCTCAAGGAAACTCAGTTTTCACACTCTATGCTTAGTGCCCTTTGAGTGCATTATCTAGGAATGAACCTGGTAGAGCATCCCACACAAACGAATGCTCCACATGCGGGTTTCACATGCCACCAACTCCACATTCACAGGCAACTTCAGCGCCACAGCCATTTTCAGATAGCCCTCAATGCAAAGGCTCTAGATGCAAATATTGGTGTGAGAGCTAATTCAATCAAGGAAACACTGCATGTTGGTGAAGGGCATATTGAAGAAGGATCAGCCGAGTGGTTCTTGTGGGAGAACAACTCCATTTGGCTCACTAACTTCACACACCATCAGGCTTCCAAGCAGCTCTCAAGGAAACTCAGTTTTCACACTCTATGCTTAGTGCCCTTTGTATGGCTAGGACTGAAATGAACCTGGTAGAGCATCCCACACAAACGAATGCTCCACATGCGGGTTTCACATGCCACCAACTCCACATTCACAGGCAACCTCAGCGCCACAGCGTTTTCAGATAGCCCTCAATGCAAAGGCTCTAGACGCAAATATTGGTGTGAGAGCTAATTCAATCAAGGAAACACTGCATGTTGGTGAAGGGCATATTGAAGAAGGATCAGCGAGTGGTTCTTGTGGGAGAACAACTCCATTTGGCTCACTAACTTCACACACCATCAGGCTTCCAAGCAGCTCTCAAGGAAACTCAGTTTTCACACTCTATGCTTAGTGCCCTTTGTATGGCTAGGACTGAAATGAACCTGGTAGAGCATCCCACACAAACGAATGCTCCACATGCGGGTTTCACATGCCACCAACTCCACATTCACAGGCAACTTCAGCGCCACAGCCGTTTTCAGATAGCCCTCAATGCAAAGGCTCTAGACGCAAATATTGGTGTGAGAGCTAATTCAATCAAGGAAACACTGCATGTTGGTGAAGGGCATATTGAAGAAGATCAGCCAAGTGGTTCTTGTGGGAGAACAACTCCATTTGGCTCACTAACTTCACACACCATTAGGCTTCCAAGCAGCTCTCAAGGAAACTCAGTTTTCACACTCTATGCTTAGTGCCCTTTGTATGGCTAGGACTGAAATGAACCTGGTAGAGCATCCCACACAAACGAATTGCTCCACATGCGGGTTTCACATGCCACCAACTCCACATTCACAGGCAACTTCAGCGCCACAGCCATTTTCAGATAGCCCTCAATGCAAAGGCTCTAGACGCAAATATTGGTGTGAGAGCTAATTCAATCAAGGAAACACTGCATGTTGGTGAAGGGCATATTGAAGAAGGATCAGCCGAGTGGTTCTTGTGGGATAAGAACAACTGCATTTGGCTCACTAACTTCACACACCATCAGGCTTCCAAGCAGCTCTCAAGGAAACTCAGTTTTCACGCTCTATGTTTAGTGCCTTTGAGTGCATTATCTAGGAATGAACCTGGTAGAGCTTGGTCAGCCACACAAACGAATGCTCCACATGCGGGTTTCACATGCCACCAACTCCACATTCACAGGCAACTTCAGCGCCACAGCCGTTTTCAGATAGCCCTCAATGCAAAGGCTCTAGACGCAAATATTGGTGTGAGAGCTAATTCAATCAAGGAAACACTGCATGTTGGTGAAGGGCATATTGAAGAAGGATCAGCCGAGTGGTTCTTGTGGGAGAACAACTCCATTTGGCTCACTAACTTCACACACCATCAGGCTTCCAAGCAGCTCTCAAGGAAACTCAGTTTTCACACTCTATGCTTAGTGCCCTTTGTATGGCTAGGACTGAAATGAACCTGGTAGAGCATCCCACACAAACGAATGCTCCACATGCGGTTTCACATGCCACCAACTCCACATTCGCAGGCAACTTCAGCGCCACAGCCGTTTTCAGATAGCCCTCAATGCAAAGGCTCTAGACGCAAATATTGGTGTGAGAGCTAATTCAATCAAGGAAACACTGCATGTTGGTGAAGGGCATATTGAAGAAGGATCAGCCGAGTGGTTCTTGTGGGAGAACAACTCCATTTGGCACTAACTTCACACACCATCAGGCTTCCAAGCAGCTCTCAAGGAAACTCAGTTTTCACACTCTACGCTTAGTGCCCTTTGTATGGCTAGGACTGAAATGAACCTGGTAGAGCATCCCACACAAACGAATGCTCCACATGCGGGTTTCACATGCCACCAACTCCGCATTCACAGGCAACTTCAGCGCCACAGGCATTTTCAGATAGCCCTCAATGCAAAGGCTCTAGACGCAAATATTGGTGTGAGAGCTAATTCAATCAAGGAAACACTGCATGTTGGTGAAGGGCATATTGAAGAAGGATCAGCCGAGTGGTTCTTGTGGGAGAACAACTCCATTTGGCTCACTAACTTCACACACCATCAGGCTTCCAAGCAGCTCTCAAGGAAACTCAGTTTTCACGCTCTATGTTTAGTGCCCTTTGAGTGCATTATCTAGGAATGAACCTGGTAGAGCATCCCACACAAACGAATGCTCCACATGCGGGTTTCACATGCCACCAACTCCACATTCACAGGCAACTTCAGCGCCACAGCCATTTTCAGATAGCCCTCAATGCAAAGGCTCTAGACGCAAATATTGGTGTGAGAGCTAATTCAATCAAGGAAACACTGCATGTTGGTGAAGGGCATATTGAAGAAGGATCAGCCGAGTGGTTCTTGTGGGAGAACAACTCCATTTGGCTCACTAACTTCACACACCATCAGGCTTCCAAGCAGCTCTCAAGGAAACTCAGTTTTCACACTCTATGCTTAGTGCCCTTTGAGTGCATTATCTAGGAATGAACCTGGTAGAGCATCCCACACAAACGAATGCTCCACATGCGGGTTTCACATGCCACCAACTCCACATTCACAGGCAACTTCAGCGCCACAGCCATTTTCAGATAGCCCTCAATGCAAAGGCTCTAGACGCAAATATTGGTGTGAGAGCTAATTCAATCAAGGAAACACTGCATGTTGGTGAAGGGCATATTGAAGAAGGATCAGCCGAGTGGTTCTTGTGGGAGAACAACTCCATTTGGCTCACTAACTTCACACACCATCAGGCTTCCAAGCAGCTCTCAAGGAAACTCAGTTTTCACGCTCTATGTTTAGTGCCCTTTGAGTGCATTATCTAGGAATGAACCTGGTAGAGCTTGGTCAGCCACACAAACGAATGCTCCACATGCGGGTTTCACATGAAACCAACTCCACATTCACAGGCAACTTCAGCGCCACAGCCGTTTTCAGATAGCCCTCAATGCAAAGGCTCTAGACGCAAATATTGGTGTGAGAGCTAATTCAATCAAGGAAACACTGCATGTTGGTGAAGGGCATATTGAAGAAGGATCAGCCGAGTGGTTCTTGTGGGAGAACAACTCCATTTGGCTCACTAACTTCACACACCATCAGGCTTCCAAGCAGCTCTCAAGGAAACTCAGTTTTCACACTCTATGCTTAGTGCCCTTTGTATGGCTAGGACTGAAATGATCCTGGTAGAGCATCCCACACAAACGAATGCTCCACATGCGGGTTTCACATGCCACCAACTCCACATTCACAGGCAACTTCAGCGCCACAGCCGTTTTCAGATAGCCCTCAATGCAAAGGCTCTAGACGCAAATATTGGTGTGAGAGCTAATTCAATCAAGGAAACACTGCATGTTGGTGAAGGGCATATTGAGGAAGGATCAGCCGAGTGGTTCTTGTGGGAGAACAACTCCATTTGGCTCACTAACTTCACACACCATCAGGCTTCCAAGCAGCTCTCAAGGAAACTCAGTTTTCAAACTCTATGCTTAGTGCCCTTTGTATGGCTAGGACTGAAATGAACCTGGTGGAGCATCCCACACAAACGAATGCTCCACATGCGGGTTTCACATGCCACCAACTCCACATTCACAGGCAACTTCAGCGCCACAGCCGTTTTCAGATAGCCCTCAATGCAAAGGCTCTAGACGCAAATATTGGTGTGAGAGCTAATTCAATCAAGGAAACTCTGCATGTTGGTGAAGGGCATATTGAAGAAGGATCAGCCGAGTGGTTCTTGTGGGAGAACAACTGCATTTGGCTCACTAACTTCACACACCATCAGGCTTCCAAGCAGCTCTCAAGGAAACTCAGGTTTCACGCTCTATGTTTAGTGCACTTTGAGTGCATTATCTAGGAATGAACCTGGTAGAGCATCCCACACAAACGAATGCTCCACATGCGGGTTTCACATGCCACCAACTCCACATTCGCAGGCAACTTCAGCGCCACAGCCGTTTTCAGATAGCCCTCAATGCAAAGGCTCTAGACGCAAATATTGGTGTGAGAGCTAATTCAATCAAGGAAACACTGCATGTTGGTGAAGGGCATATTGAAGAAGGATCAGCCGAGTGGTTCTTTTGGGAGAACAACTCCATTTGGCTCACTAACTTCACACACCATCAGGCTTCCAAGCAGCTCTCAAGGAAACTCAGTTTTCACACTCTATGCTTAGTGCCCTTTGTATGGCTAGGACTGAAATGAACCTGGTAGAGCATCCCACACAAACGAATGCTCCACATGCGGGTTTCACATGCCACCAACTCCACATTCACAGGCAACTTCAGCGCCACAGGCATTTTCAGATAGCCCTCAATGCAAAGGCTCTAGACGCAAATATTGGTGTGAGAGCTAATTCAATCAAGGAAACACTGCATGTTGGTGAAGGGCATATTGAAGAAGGATCAGCCGAGTGGTTCTTGTGGGAGAACAACTCCATTTGGTTCACTAACTTCACACAGCATCAGGCTTCCAAGCAGCTCTCAAGGAAACTCAGTTTTCACGCTCTATGTTTAGTGCCCTTTGAGTGCATTATCTAGGAATGAACCTGGTAGAGCTTGGTCAGCCACACAAACGAATGCTCCACATGCGGGTTTCACATGCCACCAACTCCACATTCACAGGCAACTTCAGCGCCACAGCCGTTTTCAGATAGCCCTCAATGCAAAGGCTCTAGACGCAAATATTGGTGTGAGAGCTAATTCAATCAAGGAAACACTGCATGTTGGTGAAGGGCATATTGAAGAAGGATCAGCCGAGTGGTTCTTGTGGGAGAACAACTCCATTTGGCTCACTAACTTCACACACCATCAGGCTTCCAAGCAGCTCTCAAGGAAACTCAGTTTTCACACTCTATGCTTAGTGCCCTTTGTATGGCTAGGACTGAAATGAACCTGGTAGAGCATCCCACACAAACGAATGCTCCACATGCGGGTTTCACATGCCACCAACTCCACATTCGCAGGCAACTTCAGAGCCACAGCCGTTTTCAGATAGCCCTCAAAGCAAAGGCTCTAGACGCAAATATTGGTGTGAGAGCTAATTCAATCAAGGAAACACTGCATGTTGGTGAAGGGCATATTGAAGAAGGATCAGCCGAGTGGTTCTTGTGGGAGAACAACTCCATTTGGCTCACTAACTTCACACACCATCAGGCTTCCAAGCAGCTCTCAAGGAAACTCAGTTTTCACACTCTATGCTTAGTGCCCTTTGTATGGCTAGGACTGAAATGAACCTGGTAGAGCATCCCACACAAACGAATGCTCCACATGCGGGTTTCACATGCCACCAACTCCACATTCACAGGCAATTTCAGCGCCACAGCCATTTTCAGATAGCCCTCAATGCAAAGGCTCTAGACGCAAATATTGGTGTGAGAGCTAATTCAATCAAGGAAACACTGCATGTTGGTGAAGGGCATATTGAAGAAGGATCAGCCGAGTGGTTCTTGTGGGAGAACAACTCCATTTGGCTCCCTAACTTCACACACCATCAGGCTTCCAAGCAGCTCTCAAGGAAACTCAGGTTTCACACTCTATGTTTAGTGCCCTTTGAGTGCATTATCTAGGAATGAACCTGGTAGAGCTTGGTCAGCCACACAAACGAATGCTCCACATGCGGGTTTCACATGCAACCAACTCCACATTCACAGGCAACTTCAGCGCCACAGCCGTTTTCAGATAGCCCTCAATGCAAAGGCTCTAGACGCAAATATTGGTGTGAGAGCTAATTCAATCAAGGAAACACTGCATGTTGGTGAAGGGCATATTGAAGAAGGATCAGCCGAGTGGTTCTTGTGGGAGAACAACTCCATTTGGCTCAATAACTTCACACACCATCAGGCTTCCAAGCAGCTCTCAAGGAAACTCAGTTTTCACACTCTATGCTTAGTGCCCTTTGTATGGCTAGGACTGAAATGAACCTGGTAGAGCATCCCACACAAACGAATGCTCCACATGCGGGTTTCACATGCCACCAACTCCACATTCACAGGCAACTTCAGCGCCACAGGCATTTTCAGATAGCCCTCAATGCAAAGGCTCTAGACGCAAATATTGGTGTGAGAGCTAATTCAATCAAGGAAACACTGCATGTTGGTGAAGGGCATATTGAAGAAGGATCAGCCGAGTGGTTCTTGTGGGAGAACAACTCCATTTGGCTCACTAACTTCACACACCATCAGGCTTCCAAGCAGCTCTCAAGGAAACTCAGTTTTCACGCTCTATGTTTAGTGCCCTTTGAGTGCATTATCTAGGAATGAACCTGGTAGAGCTTGGTCAGCCACACAAACGAATGCTCCACATGCGGGTTTCACATGAAACCAACTCCACATTCACAGGCAACTTCAGCGCCACAGCCGTTTTCAGATAGCCCTCAATGCAAAGGCTCTAGACGCAAATATTGGTGTGAGAGCTAATTCAATCAAGGAAACACTGCATGTTGGTGAAGGGCATATTGAAGAAGGATCAGCCGAGTGGTTCTTGTGGGAGAACAACTCCATTTGGCTCACTAACTTCACACACCATCAGGCTTCCAAGCAGCTCTCAAGGAAACTCAGTTTTCACACTCTATGCTTAGTGCCCTTTGTATGGCTAGGACTGAAATGATCCTGGTAGAGCATCCCACACAAACGAATGCTCCACATGCGGGTTTCACATGCCACCAACTCCACATTCACAGGCAACTTCAGCGCCACAGCCGTTTTCAGATAGCCCTCAATGCAAAGGCTCTAGACGCAAATATTGGTGTGAGAGCTAATTCAATCAAGGAAACACTGCATGTTGGTGAAGGGCATATTGAAGAAGGATCAGCCGAGTGGTTCTTGTGGGAGAACAACTCCATTTGGCTCACTAACTTCACACACCATCAGGCTTCCAAGCAGCTCTCAAGGAAACTCAGTTTTCAAACTCTATGCTTAGTGCCCTTTGTATGGCTAGGACTGAAATGAACCTGGTGGAGCATCCCACACAAACGAATGCTCCACATGCGGGTTTCACATGCCACCAACTCCACATTCGCAGGCAACTTCAGCGCCACAGCCGTTTTCAGATAGCCCTCAATGCAAAGGCTCTAGACGCAAATATTGGTGTGAGAGCTAATTCAATCAAGGAAACTCTGCATGTTGGTGAAGGGCATATTGAAGAAGGATCAGCCGAGTGGTTCTTGTGGGAGAACAACTGCATTTGGCTCACTAACTTCACACACCATCAGGCTTCCAAGCAGCTCTCAAGGAAACTCAGGTTTCACACTCTATGCTTAGTGCCCTTTGAGTGCATTATCTAGGAATGAACCTGGTAGAGCATCCCACATAAACGAATGCTCCACATGCGGGTTTCACATGCCACCAACTCCACATTCGCAGGCAACTTCAGCGCCACAGCCGTTTTCAGATAGCCCTCAATGCAAAGGCTCTAGACGCAAATATTGGTGTGAGAGCTAATTCAATCAAGGAAACACTGCATGTTGGTGAAGGGCATATTGAAGAAGGATCAGCCGAGTGGTTCTTTTGGGAGAACAACTCCATTTGGCTCACTAACTTCACACACCATCAGGCTTCCAAGCAGCTCTCAAGGAAACTCAGTTTTCACACTCTATGCTTAGTGCCCTTTGTATGGCTAGGACTGAAATGAACCTGGTAGAGCATCCCACACAAACGAATGCTCCACATGCGGGTTTCACATGCCACCAACTCCACATTCACAGGCAACTTCAGCGCCACAGGCATTTTCAGATAGCCCTCAATGCAAAGGCTCTAGACACAAATATTGGTGTGAGAGCTAATTCAATCAAGGAAACACTGCATGTTGGTGAAGGGCATATTGAAGAAGGATCAGCCGAGTGGTTCTTGTGGGAGAACAACTCCATTTGGTTCACTAACTTCACACAGCATCAGGCTTCCAAGCAGCTCTCAAGGAAACTCAGTTTTCACGCTCTATGTTTAGTGCCCTTTGAGTGCATTATCTAGGAATGAACCTGGTAGAGCTTGGTCAGCCACACAAACGAATGCTCCACATGCGGGTTTCACATGCCACCAACTCCACATTCACAGGCAACTTCAGCGCCACAGCCGTTTTCAGATAGCCCTCAATGCAAAGGCTCTAGACGCAAATATTGTTGTGAGAGCTAATTCAATCAAGGAAACACTGCATGTTGGTGAAGGGCATATTGAAGAAGGATCAGCCGAGTGGTTCTTGTGGGAGAACAACTCCATTTGGCTCACTAACTTCACACACCATCAGGCTTCCAAGCAGCTCTCAAGGAAACTCAGTTTTCACGCTCTATGTTTAGTGCCCTTTGAGTGCATTATCTAGGAATGAACCTGGTAGAGCTTGGTCAGCCACACAAACGAATGCTCCACATGCGGGTTTCACATGAAACCAACTCCACATTCACAGGCAACTTCAGCGCCACAGCCGTTTTCAGATAGCCCTCAATGCAAAGGCTCTAGACGCAAATATTGGTGTGAGAGCTAATTCAATCAAGGAAACACTGCATGTTGGTGAAGGGCATATTGAAGAAGGATCAGCCGAGTGGTTCTTGTGGGAGAACAACTCCATTTGGCTCACTAACTTCACACACCATCAGGCTTCCAAGCAGCTCTCAAGGAAACTCAGTTTTCAAACTCTATGCTTAGTGCCCTTTGTATGGCTAGGACTGAAATGAACCTGGTGGAGCATCCCACACAAACGAATGCTCCACATGCGGGTTTCACATGCCACCAACTCCACATTCGCAGGCAACTTCAGCGCCACAGCCGTTTTCAGATAGCCCTCAATGCAAAGGCTCTAGACGCAAATATTGGTGTGAGAGCTAATTCAATCAAGGAAACTCTGCATGTTGGTGAAGGGCATATTGAAGAAGGATCAGCCGAGTGGTTCTTGTGGGAGAACAACTGCATTTGGCTCACTAACTTCACACACCATCAGGCTTCCAAGCAGCTCTCAAGGAAACTCAGGTTTCACACTCTATGCTTAGTGCCCTTTGAGTGCATTATCTAGGAATGAACCTGGTAGAGCATCCCACATAAACGAATGCTCCACATGCGGGTTTCACATGCCACCAACTCCACATTCGCAGGCAACTTCAGCGCCACAGCCGTTTTCAGATAGCCCTCAATGCAAAGGCTCTAGACGCAAATATTGGTGTGAGAGCTAATTCAATCAAGGAAACACTGCATGTTGGTGAAGGGCATATTGAAGAAGGATCAGCCGAGTGGTTCTTTTGGGAGAACAACTCCATTTGGCTCACTAACTTCACACACCATCAGGCTTCCAAGCAGCTCTCAAGGAAACTCAGTTTTCACACTCTATGCTTAGTGCCCTTTGTATGGCTAGGACTGAAATGAACCTGGTAGAGCATCCCACACAAACGAATGCTCCACATGCGGGTTTCACATGCCACCAACTCCACATTCACAGGCAACTTCAGCGCCACAGGCATTTTCAGATAGCCCTCAATGCAAAGGCTCTAGACACAAATATTGGTGTGAGAGCTAATTCAATCAAGGAAACACTGCATGTTGGTGAAGGGCATATTGAAGAAGGATCAGCCGAGTGGTTCTTGTGGGAGAACAACTCCATTTGGTTCACTAACTTCACACAGCATCAGGCTTCCAAGCAGCTCTCAAGGAAACTCAGTTTTCACGCTCTATGTTTAGTGCCCTTTGAGTGCATTATCTAGGAATGAACCTGGTAGAGCTTGGTCAGCCACACAAACGAATGCTCCACATGCGGGTTTCACATGCCACCAACTCCACATTCACAGGCAACTTCAGCGCCACAGCCGTTTTCAGATAGCCCTCAATGCAAAGGCTCTAGACGCAAATATTGTTGTGAGAGCTAATTCAATCAAGGAAACACTGCATGTTGGTGAAGGGCATATTGAAGAAGGATCAGCCGAGTGGTTCTTGTGGGAGAACAACTCCATTTGGCTCACTAACTTCACACACCATCAGGCTTCCAAGCAGCTCTCAAGGAAACTCAGTTTTCACGCTCTATGTTTAGTGCCCTTTGAGTGCATTATCTAGGAATGAACCTGGTAGAGCTTGGTCAGCCACACAAACGAATGCTCCACATGCGGGTTTCACATGAAACCAACTCCACATTCACAGGCAACTTCAGCGCCACAGCCGTTTTCAGATAGCCCTCAATGCAAAGGCTCTAGACGCAAATATTGGTGTGAGAGCTAATTCAATCAAGGAAACACTGCATGTTGGTGAAGGGCATATTGAAGAAGGATCAGCCGAGTGGTTCTTGTGGGAGAACAACTCCATTTGGCTCACTAACTTCACACACCATCAGGCTTCCAAGCAGCTCTCAAGGAAACTCAGTTTTCACACTCTATGCTTAGTGCCCTTTGTATGGCTAGGACTGAAATGATCCTGGTAGAGCATCCCACACAAACGAATGCTCCACATGCGGGTTTCACATGCCACCAACTCCACATTCACAGGCAACTTCAGCGCCACAGCCGTTTTCAGATAGCCCTCAATGCAAAGGCTCTAGACGCAAATATTGGTGTGAGAGCTAATTCAATCAAGGAAACACTGCATGTTGGTGAAGGGCATATTGAAGAAGGATCAGCCGAGTGGTTCTTGTGGGAGAACAACTCCATTTGGCTCACTAACTTCACACACCATCAGGCTTCCAAGCAGCTCTCAAGGAAACTCAGTTTTCAAACTCTATGCTTAGTGCCCTTTGTATGGCTAGGACTGAAATGAACCTGGTGGAGCATCCCACACAAACGAATGCTCCACATGCGGGTTTCACATGCCACCAACTCCACATTCGCAGGCAACTTCAGCGCCACAGCCGTTTTCAGATAGCCCTCAATGCAAAGGCTCTAGACGCAAATATTGGTGTGAGAGCTAATTCAATCAAGGAAACTCTGCATGTTGGTGAAGGGCATATTGAAGAAGGATCAGCCGAGTGGTTCTTGTGGGAGAACAACTCCATTTGGCTCACTAACTTCACACACCATCAGGCTTCCAAGCAGCTCTCAAGGAAACTCAGGTTTCACGCTCTATGTTTAGTGCACTTTGAGTGCATTATCTAGGAATGAACCTGGTAGAGCATCCCACACAAACGAATGCTCCACATGCGGGTTTCACATGCCACCAACTCCACATTCGCAGGCAACTTCAGCGCCACAGCCGTTTTCAGATAGCCCTCAATGCAAAGGCTCTAGACGCAAATATTGGTGTGAGAGCTAATTCAATCAAGGAAACACTGCATGTTGGTGAAGGGCATATTGAAGAAGGATCAGCCGAGTGGTTCTTTTGGGAGAACAACTCCATTTGGCTCACTAACTTCACACACCATCAGGCTTCCAAGCAGCTCTCAAGGAAACTCAGTTTTCACACTCTATGCTTAGTGCCCTTTGTATGGCTAGGACTGAAATGAACCTGGTAGAGCATCCCACACAAACGAATGCTCCACATGCGGGTTTCACATGCCACCAACTCCACATTCACAGGCAACTTCAGCGCCACAGGCATTTTCAGATAGCCCTCAATGCAAAGGCTCTAGACGCAAATATTGGTGTGAGAGCTAATTCAATCAAGGAAACACTGCATGTTGGTGAAGGGCATATTGAAGAAGGATCAGCCGAGTGGTTCTTGTGGGAGAACAACTCCATTTGGTTCACTAACTTCACACAGCATCAGGCTTCCAAGCAGCTCTCAAGGAAACTCAGTTTTCACGCTCTATGTTTAGTGCCCTTTGAGTGCATTATCTAGGAATGAACCTGGTAGAGCTTGGTCAGCCACACAAACGAATGCTCCACATGCGGGTTTCACATGCCACCAACTCCACATTCACAGGCAACTTCAGCGCCACAGCCGTTTTCAGATAGCCCTCAATGCAAAGGCTCTAGACGCAAATATTGGTGTGAGAGCTAATTCAATCAAGGAAACACTGCATGTTGGTGAAGGGCATATTGAAGAAGGATCAGCCGAGTGGTTCTTGTGGGAGAACAACTCCATTTGGCTCACTAACTTCACACACCATCAGGCTTCCAAGCAGCTCTCAAGGAAACTCAGTTTTCACACTCTATGCTTAGTGCCCTTTGTATGGCTAGGACTGAAATGAACCTGGTAGAGCATCCCACACAAACGAATGCTCCACATGCGGGTTTCACATGCCACCAACTCCACATTCGCAGGCAACTTCAGAGCCACAGCCGTTTTCAGATAGCCCTCAAAGCAAAGGCTCTAGACGCAAATATTGGTGTGAGAGCTAATTCAATCAAGGAAACACTGCATGTTGGTGAAGGGCATATTGAAGAAGGATCAGCCGAGTGGTTCTTGTGGGAGAACAACTCCATTTGGCTCACTAACTTCACACACCATCAGGCTTCCAAGCAGCTCTCAAGGAAACTCAGTTTTCACACTCTATGCTTAGTGCCCTTTGTATGGCTAGGACTGAAATGAACCTGGTAGAGCATCCCACACAAACGAATGCTCCACATGCGGGTTTCACATGCCACCAACTCCACATTCACAGGCAATTTCAGCGCCACAGCCATTTTCAGATAGCCCTCAATGCAAAGGCTCTAGACGCAAATATTGGTGTGAGAGCTAATTCAATCAAGGAAACACTGCATGTTGGTGAAGGGCATATTGAAGAAGGATCAGCCGAGTGGTTCTTGTGGGAGAACAACTCCATTTGGCTCCCTAACTTCACACACCATCAGGCTTCCAAGCAGCTCTCAAGGAAACTCAGGTTTCACACTCTATGTTTAGTGCCCTTTGAGTGCATTATCTAGGAATGAACCTGGTAGAGCTTGGTCAGCCACACAAACGAATGCTCCACATGCGGGTTTCACATGCCACCAACTCCACATTCACAGGCAACTTCAGCGCCACAGCCGTTTTCAGATAGCCCTCAATGCAAAGGCTCTAGACGCAAATATTGGTGTGAGAGCTAATTCAATCAAGGAAACACTGCATGTTGGTGAAGGGCATATTGAAGAAGGATCAGCCGAGTGGTTCTTGTGGGAGAACAACTCCATTTGGCTCAATAACTTCACACACCATCAGGCTTCCAAGCAGCTCTCAAGGAAACTCAGTTTTCACACTCTATGCTTAGTGCCCTTTGTATGGCTAGGACTGAAATGAACCTGGTAGAGCATCCCACACAAACGAATGCTCCACATGCGGGTTTCACATGCCACCAACTCCACATTCACAGGCAACTTCAGCGCCACAGCCGTTTTCAGATAGCCCTCAATGCAAAGGCTCTAGACGCAAATATTGGTGTGAGAGCTAATTCAATCAAGGAAACACTGCATGTTGGTGAAGGGCATATTGAAGAAGGATCAGCCGAGTGGTTCTTGTGGGAGAACAACTCCATTTGGCTCACTAACTTCACACACCATCAGGCTTCCAAGCAGCTCTCAAGGAAACTCAGTTTTCACACTCTATGCTTAGTGCCCTTTGAGTGCATTATCTAGGAATGAACCTGGTAGAGCATCCCACACAAACGAATGCTCCACATGCGGGTTTCACATGCCACCAACTCCACATTCACAGGCAACTTCAGCGCCACAGGCATTTTCAGATAGCCCTCAATGCAAAGGCTCTAGACGCAAATATTGGTGTGAGAGCTAATTCAATCAAGGAAACACTGCATGTTGGTGAAGGGCATATTGAAGAAGGATCAGCCGAGTGGTTCTTGTGGGAGAACAACTCCATTTGGTTCACTAACTTCACACAGCATCAGGCTTCCAAGCAGCTCTCAAGGAAACTCAGTTTTCACGCTCTATGTTTAGTGCCCTTTGAGTGCATTATCTAGGAATGAACCTGGTAGAGCTTGGTCAGCCACACAAACGAATGCTCCACATGCGGGTTTCACATGCCACCAACTCCACATTCACAGGCAACTTCAGCGCCACAGCCGTTTTCAGATAGCCCTCAATGCAAAGGCTCTAGACGCAAATATTGTTGTGAGAGCTAATTCAATCAAGGAAACACTGCATGTTGGTGAAGGGCATATTGAAGAAGGATCAGCCGAGTGGTTCTTGTGGGAGAACAACTCCATTTGGCTCACTAACTTCACACACCATCAGGCTTCCAAGCAGCTCTCAAGGAAACTCAGTTTTCACACTCTATGCTTAGTGCCCTTTGTATGGCTAGGACTGAAATGAACCTGGTAGAGCATCCCACACAAACGAATGCTCCACATGCGGGTTTCACATGCCACCAACTCCACATTCGCAGGCAACTTCAGAGCCACAGCCGTTTTCAGATAGCCCTCAAAGCAAAGGCTCTAGACGCAAATATTGGTGTGAGAGCTAATTCAATCAAGGAAACACTGCATGTTGGTGAAGGGCATATTGAAGAAGGATCAGCCGAGTGGTTCTTGTGGGAGAACAACTCCATTTGGCTCACTAACTTCACACACCATCAGGCTTCCAAGCAGCTCTCAAGGAAACTCAGTTTTCACACTCTATGCTTAGTGCCCTTTGTATGGCTAGGACTGAAATGAACCTGGTAGAGCATCCCACACAAACGAATGCTCCACATGCGGGTTTCACATGCCACCAACTCCACATTCACAGGCAATTTCAGCGCCACAGCCATTTTCAGATAGCCCTCAATGCAAAGGCTCTAGACGCAAATATTGGTGTGAGAGCTAATTCAATCAAGGAAACACTGCATGTTGGTGAAGGGCATATTGAAGAAGGATCAGCCGAGTGGTTCTTGTGGGAGAACAACTCCATTTGGCTCCCTAACTTCACACACCATCAGGCTTCCAAGCAGCTCTCAAGGAAACTCAGGTTTCACACTCTATGTTTAGTGCCCTTTGAGTGCATTATCTAGGAATGAACCTGGTAGAGCTTGGTCAGCCACACAAACGAATGCTCCACATGCGGGTTTCACATGCCACCAACTCCACATTCACAGGCAACTTCAGCGCCACAGCCGTTTTCAGATAGCCCTCAATGCAAAGGCTCTAGACGCAAATATTGGTGTGAGAGCTAATTCAATCAAGGAAACACTGCATGTTGGTGAAGGGCATATTGAAGAAGGATCAGCCGAGTGGTTCTTGTGGGAGAACAACTCCATTTGGCTCAATAACTTCACACACCATCAGGCTTCCAAGCAGCTCTCAAGGAAACTCAGTTTTCACACTCTATGCTTAGTGCCCTTTGTATGGCTAGGACTGAAATGAACCTGGTAGAGCATCCCACACAAACGAATGCTCCACATGCGGGTTTCACATGCCACCAACTCCACATTCACAGGCAACTTCAGCGCCACAGCCGTTTTCAGATAGCCCTCAATGCAAAGGCTCTAGACGCAAATATTGGTGTGAGAGCTAATTCAATCAAGGAAACACTGCATGTTGGTGAAGGGCATATTGAAGAAGGATCAGCCGAGTGGTTCTTGTGGGAGAACAACTCCATTTGGCTCACTAACTTCACACACCATCAGGCTTCCAAGCAGCTCTCAAGGAAACTCAGTTTTCACACTCTATGCTTAGTGCCCTTTGAGTGCATTATCTAGGAATGAACCTGGTAGAGCATCCCACACAAACGAATGCTCCACATGCGGGTTTCACATGCCACCAACTCCACATTCACAGGCAACTTCAGCGCCACAGCCATTTTCAGATAGCCCTCAATGCAAAGGTTCTAGACGCAAATATTGGTGTGAGAGCTAATTCAATCAAGGAAACACTGCATGTTGGTGAAGGGCATATTGAAGAAGGATCAGCCGAGTGGTTCTTGTGGGAGAACAACTCCATTTGGCTCACTAACTTCACACACCATCAGGCTTCCAAGCAGCTCTCAAGGAAACTCAGGTTTCACGCTCTATGTTTAGTGCCCTTTGAGTGCATTATCTAGGAATGAACCTGGTAGAGCTTGGTCAGCCACACAAACGAATGCTCCACATGCGGGTTTCACATGCCACCAACTCCACATTCACAGGCAACTTCAGCGCCACAGCCGTTTTCAGATAGCCCTCAATGCAAAGGCTCTAGACGCAAATATTGGTGTGAGAGCTAATTCAATCAAGGAAACACTGCATGTTGGTGAAGGGCATATTGAAGAAGGATCAGCCGAGTGGTTCTTGTGATAGAACAACTCCATTTGACTCACTAACTTCACACACCATCAGGCTTCCAAGCAGCTCTCAAGGAAACTCAGTTTGCACACTCTATGCTTAGTGCCCTTTGTATGGCTAGGACTGAAATGAACCTGGTAGAGCATCCCACACAAACGAATGCTCCACATGCGGGTTTCACATGCCACCAACTCCACATTCGCAGGCAACTTCAGAGCCACAGCCGTTTTCAGATAGCCCTCAATGCAAAGGCTCTAGACGCAAATATTGGTGTGAGAGCTAATTCAATCAAGGAAACACTGCATGTTGGTGAAGGGCATATTGAAGAAGGATCAGCCGAGTGGTTCTTGTGGGAGAACAACTCCATTTGGCTCACTAACTTCACACACCATCAGGCTTCCAAGCAGCTCTCAAGGAAACTCAGTTTTCACACTCTATGCTTAGTGCCCTTTGTATGGCTAGGACTGAAATGAACCTGGTAGAGCATCCCACACAAACGAATGCTCCACATGCGGGTTTCACATGCCACCAACTCCACATTCACAGGCAACTTCAGCGCCACAGCCATTTTCAGATAGCCCTCAATGCAAAGGCTCTAGACGCAAATATTGGTGTGAGAGCTAATTCAATCAAGGAAACACTGCATGTTGGTGAAGGGCATATTGAAGAAGGATCAGCCGAGTGGTTCTTGTGGGAGAACAACTCCATTTGGCTCCCTAACTTCACACACCATCAGGCTTCCAAGCAGCTCTCAAGGAAACTCAGTTTTCACACTCTATGCTTAGTGCCCTTTGTATGGCTAGGACTGAAATGAACCTGGTAGAGCATCCCACACAAACGAATGCTCCACATGCGGGTTTCACATGCCACCAACTCCACATTCACAGGCAACTTCAGCGCCACAGCCGTTTTCAGATAGCCCTCAATGCAAAGGCTCTAGACGCAAATATTGGTGTGAGAGCTAATTCAATCAAGGAAACACTGCATGTTGGTGAAGGGCATATTGAAGAAGGATCAGTCGAGTGGTTCTTGTGGGAGAACAACTCCATTTGGCTCACTAACTTCACACACCATCAGGCTTCCAAGCAGCTCTCAAGGAAACTCAGTTTTCACACTCTATGCTTAGTGCCCTTTGTATGGTTAGGACTGAAATGAACCTGGTAGAGCATCCCACACAAACGAATGCTCCACATGCGGGTTTCACATGCCACCAACTCCACATTCACAGGCAACTTCAGCGCCACAGCCGTTTTCAGATAGCCCTCAATGCAAAGGCTCTAGACGCAAATATTGGTGTGAGAGCTAATTCAATCAAGGAAACACTGCATGTTGGTGAAGGGCATATTGAAGAAGGATCAGCCGAGTGGTTCTTGTGGGAGAACAACTCCATTTGGCTCACTAACTTCACATACCATCAGGCTTCCAAGGAGCTCTCAAGGAAACTCAGGTTTCACGATCTATGTTTAGTGCCCTTTGAGTGCATTATCTAGGAATGAACCTGGTAGAGCTTGGTCAGCCACATAAACGAATGCTCCACATGCGGGTTTCACATGCCACCAACTCCACATTCACAGGCAACTTCAGCGCCACAGCCGTTTTCAGATAGCCCTCAATGCAAAGGCTCTAGACGCAAATATTGGTGTGAGAGCTAATTCAATCAAGGAAACATTGCATGTTGGTGAAGGGCATATTGAAGAAGGATCAGCCGAGTGGTTCTTGTGGGAGAACAACTCCATTTGGCTCACTAACTTCACACACCATCAGGCTTCCAAGCAGCTCTCAAGGAAACTCAGTTTTCACACTCTATGCTTAGTGCCCTTTGTATGGCTAGGACTGAAATGAACCTGGTAGAGCATCCCACACAAACGAATGCTCCACATGCGGGTTTCACATGCCACCAACTCCACATTCACAGGCAACTTCAGCGCCACAGCCATTTTCAGATAGCCCTCAATGCAAAGGCTCTAGACGCAAATATTGGTGTGAGAGCTAATTCAATCAAGGAAACACTGCATGTTGGTGAAGGGCATATTGAAGAAGGATCAGCCGAGTGGTTCTTGTGGGAGAACAACTCCATTTGGCTCACTAACTTCACACACCATCAGGCTTCCAAGCAGCTCTCAAGGAAACTCAGGTTTCACGCTCTATGTTTAGTGCCCTTTGAGTGCATTATCTAGGAATGAACCTGGTAGAGCTTGATCAGCCACACAAACGAATGCTCCACATGCGGGTTTCACATGCCACCAACTCCACATTCACAGGCAACTTCAGCGCCACAGCCATTTTCAGATAGCCCTCAAAGCAAAGGCTCTAGACGCAAATATTGGTGTGAGAGCTAATTCAATCAAGGAAACACTGCATGTTGGTGAAGGGCATATTGAAGAAGGATCAGCCGAGTGGTTCTTGTGGGAGAACAACTCCATTTGGCTCACTAACTTCACACACCATCAGGCTTCCAAGCAGCTCTCAAGGAAACTCAGTTTTCACACTCTATGCTTAGTGCCCTTTGTATGGCTAGGACTGAAATGAACCTGGTAGAGCATCCCACACAAACGAATGCTCCACATGCCGGTTTCACATGCCACCAACTCCACATTCACAGGCAACTTCAGCGCCACAGCCATTTTCAGATAGCCCTCAAAGCAAAGGCTCTAGACGCAAATATTGGTGTGAGAGCTAATTCAATCAAGGAAACACTGCATGTTGGTGAAGGGCATATTGAAGAAGGATCAGCCGAGTGGTTCTTGTGGGAGAACAACTCCATTTGGCTCACTAACTTCACACACCATCAGGCTTCCAAGCAGCTCTCAAGGAAACTCAGTTTTCACACTCTATGCTTAGTGCCCTTTTTGTGCCTAGGACTGAAATGAAGCTTGGTCAGAATCCCACACAAACGAATGCTCCACATGCGGGTTTCACATGCCACCAACTCCACATTCACAGGCAACTTCAGCGCCACAGCCGTTTTCAGATAGCCCTCAATGCAAAGGCTCTAGACGCAAATATTGGTGTGAGAGCTAATTCAATCAAGGAAACACTGCATGTTGGTGAAGGGCATATTGAAGAAGGATCAGCCGAGTGGTTCTTGTGGGAGAACAACTCCATTTGGCTCACTAACTTCACACACCATCAGGCTTCCAAGCAGCTCTCAAGGAAACTCAGTTTTCACACTCTATGCTTAGTGCCCTTTGAGTGCATTATCTAGGAATGAACCTGGTAGAGCATCCCACACAAACGAATGCTCCACATGCGGGTTTCACATGCCACCAACTCCACATTCACAGGCAACTTCAGCGCCACAGCCATTTTCAGATAGCCCTCAATGCAAAGGTTCTAGACGCAAATATTGGTGTGAGAGCTAATTCAATCAAGGAAACACTGCATGTTGGTGAAGGGCATATTGAAGAAGGATCAGCCGAGTGGTTCTTGTGGGAGAACAACTCCATTTGGCTCACTAACTTCACACACCATCAGGCTTCCAAGCAGCTCTCAAGGAAACTCAGTTTTCAAACTCTATGCTTAGTGCCCTTTGAGTGCCTAGGACTGAAATGAACCTTGGAGAGCATCCCACATAAACGAATGCTCCACATGCGGGTTTCACATGCCACCAACTCCACATTCACAGGCAACTTCAGCGCCACAGCCGTTTTCAGATAGCCCTCAATGCAAAGGCTCTAGACGCAAATATTGGTGTGAGAGCTAATTCAATCAAGGAAACACTGCATGTTGGTGAAGGGCATATTGAAGAAGGATCAGCCGAGTGGTTCTTGTGGGAGAACAACTCCATTTGGCTCACTAACTTCACACACCATCAGGCTTCCAAGCAGCTCTCAAGGAAACTCAGTTTTCACACTCTATGCTTAGTGCCCTTTGAGTGCATTATCTAGGAATGAACCTGGTAGAGCATCCCACACAAACGAATGCTCCACATGCGGGTTTCACATGCCACCAACTCCACATTCACAGGCAACTTCAGCGCCACAGCCGTTTTCAGATAGCCCTCAATGCAAAGGCTCTAGACGCAAATATTGGTGTGAGAGCTAATTCAATCAAGGAAACACTGCATGTTGGTGAAGGGCATATTGAAGAAGGATCAGCCGAGTGGTTCTTGTGGGAGAACAACTCCATTTGGCTCACTAACTTCACACACCATTAGGCTTCCAAGCAGCTCTCAAGGAAACTCAGTTTTCACACTCTATGCTTAGTGCCCTTTGTATGGCTAGGACTGAAATGAACCTGGTAGAGCATCCCACACAAACGAATGCTCCACATGCGGGTTTCACATGCCACCAACTCCACATTCACAGGCAACTTCAGCGCCACAGCCGTTTTCAGATAGCCCTCAATGCAAAGGCTCTAGACGCAAATATTGGTGTGAGAGCTAATTCAATCAAGGAAACACTGCATGTTGGTGAAGGGCATATTGAAGAAGGATCAACCGAGTGGTTCTTGTGGGAGAACAACTGCATTTGGCTCACTAACTTCACACACCATCAGGCTTCCAAGCAGCTCTCAAGGAAACTCAGTTTTCACGCTCTATGTTTAGTGCCCTTTGAGTGCATTATCTAGGAATGAACCTGGTAGAGCTTGGTCAGCCACACAAACGAATGCTCCACATGCGGGTTTCACATGCCACCAACTCCACATTCACAGGCAACTTCAGCGCCACAGCCGTTTTCAGATAGCCCTCAATGCAAAGGCTCTAGACGCAAATATTGGTGTGAGAGCTAATTCAATCAAGGAAACACTGCATGTTGGTGAAGGGCATATTGAAGAAGGATCAGCCGAGTGGTTCTTGTGGGAGAACAACTCCATTTGGCTCACTAACTTCACACACCATCAGGCTTCCAAGCAGCTCTCAAGGAAACTCAGTTTTCACACTCTATGCTTAGTGCCCTTTGTATGGCTAGGACTGAAATGAACCTGGTAGAGCATCCCACACAAACGAATGCTCCACATGCGGGTTTCACATGCCACCAACTCCACATTCGCAGGCAACTTCAGAGCCACAGCCGTTTTCAGATAGCCCTCAATGCAAAGGCTCTAGACGCAAATATTGGTGTGAGAGCTAATTCAATCAAGGAAACACTGCATGTTGGTGAAGGGCATATTGAAGAAGGATCAGCCGAGTGGTTCTTGTGGGAGAACAACTCCATTTGGCTCACTAACTTCACACACCATCAGGCTTCCAAGCAGCTCTCAAGGAAACTCAGTTTTCACACTCTATGCTTAGTGCCCTTTGTATGGCTAGGACTGAAATGAACCTGGTAGAGCATCCCACACAAACGAATGCTCCACATGCGGGTTTCACATGCCACCAACTCCACATTCGCAGGCAACTTCAGCGCCACAGCCGTTTTCAGATAGCCCTCAATGCAAAGGCTCTAGACGCAAATATTGGTGTGAGAGCTAATTCAATCAAGGAAACACTGCATGTTGGTGAAGGGCATATTGAAGAAGGATCAGCCGAGTGGTTCTTGTGGGAGAACAACTCCATTTGGCTCACTAACTTCACATACCATCAGGCTTCCAAGGAGCTCTCAAGGAAACTCAGGTTTCACGATCTATGTTTAGTGCCCTTTGAGTGCATTATCTAGGAATGAACCTGGTAGAGCTTGGTCAGCCACATAAACGAATGCTCCACATGCGGGTTTCACATGCCACCAACTCCACATTCACAGGCAACTTCAGCGCCACAGCCGTTTTCAGATAGCCCTCAATGCAAAGGCTCTAGACGCAAATATTGGTGTGAGAGCTAATTCAATCAAGGAAACATTGCATGTTGGTGAAGGGCATATTGAAGAAGGATCAGCCGAGTGGTTCTTGTGGGAGAACAACTCCATTTGGCTCACTAACTTCACACACCATCAGGCTTCCAAGCAGCTCTCAAGGAAACTCAGTTTTCACACTCTATGCTTAGTGCCCTTTGTATGGCTAGGACTGAAATGAACCTGGTAGAGCATCCCACACAAACGAATGCTCCACATGCGGGTTTCACATGCCACCAACTCCACATTCACAGGCAACTTCAGCGCCACAGCCATTTTCAGATAGCCCTCAAAGCAAAGGCTCTAGACGCAAATATTGGTGTGAGAGCTAATTCAATCAAGGAAACACTGCATGTTGGTGAAGGGCATATTGAAGAAGGATCAGCCGAGTGGTTCTTGTGGGAGAACAACTCCATTTGGCTCACTAACTTCACACACCATCAGGCTTCCAAGCAGCTCTCAAGGAAACTCAGGTTTCACGCTCTATGTTTAGTGCCCTTTGAGTGCATTATCTAGGAATGAACCTGGTAGAGCTTGATCAGCCACACAAACGAATGCTCCACATGCGGGTTTCACATGCCACCAACTCCACATTCACAGGCAACTTCAGCGCCACAGCCATTTTCAGATAGCCCTCAAAGCAAAGGCTCTAGACGCAAATATTGGTGTGAGAGCTAATTCAATCAAGGAAACACTGCATGTTGGTGAAGGGCATATTGAAGAAGGATCAGCCGAGTGGTTCTTGTGGGAGAACAACTCCATTTGGCTCACTAACTTCACACACCATCAGGCTTCCAAGCAGCTCTCAAGGAAACTCAGTTTTCACACTCTATGCTTAGTGCCCTTTGTATGGCTAGGACTGAAATGAACCTGGTAGAGCATCCCACACAAACGAATGCTCCACATGCCGGTTTCACATGCCACCAACTCCACATTCACAGGCAACTTCAGCGCCACAGCCATTTTCAGATAGCCCTCAAAGCAAAGGCTCTAGACGCAAATATTGGTGTGAGAGCTAATTCAATCAAGGAAACACTGCATGTTGGTGAAGGGCATATTGAAGAAGGATCAGCCGAGTGGTTCTTGTGGGAGAACAACTCCATTTGGCTCACTAACTTCACACACCATCAGGCTTCCAAGCAGCTCTCAAGGAAACTCAGTTTTCACACTCTATGCTTAGTGCCCTTTTTGTGCCTAGGACTGAAATGAAGCTTGGTCAGAATCCCACACAAACGAATGCTCCACATGCGGGTTTCACATGCCACCAACTCCACATTCACAGGCAACTTCAGCGCCACAGCCGTTTTCAGATAGCCCTCAATGCAAAGGCTCTAGACGCAAATATTGGTGTGAGAGCTAATTCAATCAAGGAAACACTGCATGTTGGTGAAGGGCATATTGAAGAAGGATCAGCCGAGTGGTTCTTGTGGGAGAACAACTCCATTTGGCTCACTAACTTCACACACGATCAGGCTTCCAAGCAGCTCTCAAGGAAACTCAGTTTTCACACTCTATGCTTAGTGCCCTTTGAGTGCATTATCTAGGAATGAACCTGGTAGAGCATCCCACACAAACGAATGCTCCACATGCGGGTTTCACATGCCACCAACTCCACATTCACAGGCAACTTCAGCGCCACAGCCATTTTCAGATAGCCCTCAATGCAAAGGTTCTAGACGCAAATATTGGTGTGAGAGCTAATTCAATCAAGGAAACACTGCATGTTGGTGAAGGGCATATTGAAGAAGGATCAGCCGAGTGGTTCTTGTGGGAGAACAACTCCATTTGGCTCACTAACTTCACACACCATCAGGCTTCCAAGCAGCTCTCAAGGAAACTCAGTTTTCAAACTCTATGCTTAGTGCCCTTTGAGTGCCTAGGACTGAAATGAACCTTGGAGAGCATCCCACATAAACGAATGCTCCACATGCGGGTTTCACATGCCACCAACTCCACATTCACAGGCAACTTCAGCGCCACAGCCGTTTTCAGATAGCCCTCAATGCAAAGGCTCTAGACGCAAATATTGGTGTGAGAGCTAATTCAATCAAGGAAACACTGCATGTTGGTGAAGGGCATATTGAAGAAGGATCAGCCGAGTGGTTCTTGTGGGAGAACAACTCCATTTGGCTCACTAACTTCACACACCATCAGGCTTCCAAGCAGCTCTCAAGGAAACTCAGTTTTCACACTCTATGCTTAGTGCCCTTTGAGTGCATTATCTAGGAATGAACCTGGTAGAGCATCCCACACAAACGAATGCTCCACATGCGGGTTTCACATGCCACCAACTCCACATTCACAGGCAACTTCAGCGCCACAGCCGTTTTCAGATAGCCCTCAATGCAAAGGCTCTAGACGCAAATATTGGTGTGAGAGCTAATTCAATCAAGGAAACACTGCATGTTGGTGAAGGGCATATTGAAGAAGGATCAGCCGAGTGGTTCTTGTGGGAGAACAACTCCATTTGGCTCACTAACTTCACACACCATTAGGCTTCCAAGCAGCTCTCAAGGAAACTCAGTTTTCACACTCTATGCTTAGTGCCCTTTGTATGGCTAGGACTGAAATGAACCTGGTAGAGCATCCCACACAAACGAATGCTCCACATGCGGGTTTCACATGCCACCAACTCCACATTCACAGGCAACTTCAGCGCCACAGCCGTTTTCAGATAGCCCTCAATGCAAAGGCTCTAGACGCAAATATTGGTGTGAGAGCTAATTCAATCAAGGAAACACTGCATGTTGGTGAAGGGCATATTGAAGAAGGATCAACCGAGTGGTTCTTGTGGGGAGAACAACTGCATTTGGCTCACTAACTTCACACACCATCAGGCTTCCAAGCAGCTCTCAAGGAAACTCAGTTTTCACGCTCTATGTTTAGTGCCCTTTGAGTGCATTATCTAGGAATGAACCTGGTAGAGCTTGGTCAGCCACACAAACGAATGCTCCACATGCGGGTTTCACATGCCACCAACTCCACATTCACAGGCAACTTCAGCGCCACAGCCGTTTTCAGATAGCCCTCAATGCAAAGGCTCTAGACGCAAATATTGGTGTGAGAGCTAATTCAATCAAGGAAACACTGCATGTTGGTGAAGGGCATATTGAAGAAGGATCAGCCGAGTGGTTCTTGTGGGAGAACAACTCCATTTGGCTCACTAACTTCACACACCATCAGGCTTCCAAGCAGCTCTCAAGGAAACTCAGTTTTCACACTCTATGCTTAGTGCCCTTTGTATGGCTAGGACTGAAATGAACCTGGTAGAGCATCCCACACAAACGAATGCTCCACATGCGGGTTTCACATGCCACCAACTCCACATTCGCAGGCAACTTCAGCGCCACAGCCGTTTTCAGATAGCCCTCAATGCAAAGGCTCTAGACGCAAATATTGTGTGAGAGCTAATTCAATCAAGGAAACACTGCATGTTGGTGAAGGGCATATTGAAGAAGGATCAGCCGAGTGGTTCTTGTGGGAGAACAACTCCATTTGGCTCACTAACTTCACATACCATCAGGCTTCCAAGGAGCTCTCAAGGAAACTCAGGTTTCACGATCTATGTTTAGTGCCCTTTGAGTGCATTATCTAGGAATGAACCTGGTAGAGCTTGGTCAGCCACATAAACGAATGCTCCACATGCGGGTTTCACATGCCACCAACTCCACATTCACAGGCAACTTCAGCGCCACAGCCGTTTTCAGATAGCCCTCAATGCAAAGGCTCTAGACGCAAATATTGGTGTGAGAGCTAATTCAATCAAGGAAACATTGCATGTTGGTGAAGGGCATATTGAAGAAGGATCAGCCGAGTGGTTCTTGTGGGAGAACAACTCCATTTGGCTCACTAACTTCACACACCATCAGGCTTCCAAGCAGCTCTCAAGGAAACTCAGTTTTCACACTCTATGCTTAGTGCCCTTTGTATGGCTAGGACTGAAATGAACCTGGTAGAGCATCCCACACAAACGAATGCTCCACATGCGGGTTTCACATGCCACCAACTCCACATTCACAGGCAACTTCAGCGCCACAGCCATTTTCAGATAGCCCTCAAAGCAAAGGCTCTAGACGCAAATATTGGTGTGAGAGCTAATTCAATCAAGGAAACACTGCATGTTGGTGAAGGGCATATTGAAGAAGGATCAGCCGAGTGGTTCTTGTGGGAGAACAACTCCATTTGGCTCACTAACTTCACACACCATCAGGCTTCCAAGCAGCTCTCAAGGAAACTCAGGTTTCACGCTCTATGTTTAGTGCCCTTTGAGTGCATTATCTAGGAATGAACCTGGTAGAGCTTGATCAGCCACACAAACGAATGCTCCACATGCGGGTTTCACATGCCACCAACTCCACATTCACAGGCAACTTCAGCGCCACAGCCATTTTCAGATAGCCCTCAAAGCAAAGGCTCTAGACGCAAATATTGGTGTGAGAGCTAATTCAATCAAGGAAACACTGCATGTTGGTGAAGGGCATATTGAAGAAGGATCAGCCGAGTGGTTCTTGTGGGAGAACAACTCCATTTGGCTCACTAACTTCACACACCATCAGGCTTCCAAGCAGCTCTCAAGGAAAACTCAGTTTTCACACTCTATGCTTAGTGCCTTTGTATGGCTAGGACTGAAATGAACCTGGTAGAGCATCCCACACAAACGAATGCTCCACATGCCGGTTTCACATGCCACCAACTCCACATTCACAGGCAACTTCAGCGCCACAGCCATTTTCAGATAGCCCTCAAAGCAAAGGCTCTAGACGCAAATATTGGTGTGAGAGCTAATTCAATCAAGGAAACACTGCATGTTGGTGAAGGGCATATTGAAGAAGGATCAGCCGAGTGGTTCTTGTGGGAGAACAACTCCATTTGGCTCACTAACTTCACACACCATCAGGCTTCCAAGCAGCTCTCAAGGAAACTCAGTTTTCACACTCTATGCTTAGTGCCCTTTTTGTGCCTAGGACTGAAATGAAGCTTGGTCAGAATCCCACACAAACGAATGCTCCACATGCGGGTTTCACATGCCACCAACTCCACATTCACAGGCAACTTCAGCGCCACAGCCGTTTTCAGATAGCCCTCAATGCAAAGGCTCTAGACGCAAATATTGGTGTGAGAGCTAATTCAATCAAGGAAACACTGCATGTTGGTGAAGGGCATATTGAAGAAGGATCAGCCGAGTGGTTCTTGTGGGAGAACAACTCCATTTGGCTCACTAACTTCACACACGATCAGGCTTCCAAGCAGCTCTCAAGGAAACTCAGTTTTCACACTCTATGCTTAGTGCCCTTTGAGTGCATTATCTAGGAATGAACCTGGTAGAGCATCCCACACAAACGAATGCTCCACATGCGGGTTTCACATGCCACCAACTCCACATTCACAGGCAACTTCAGCGCCACAGCCATTTTCAGATAGCCCTCAATGCAAAGGTTCTAGACGCAAATATTGGTGTGAGAGCTAATTCAATCAAGGAAACACTGCATGTTGGTGAAGGGCATATTGAAGAAGGATCAGCCGAGTGGTTCTTGTGGGAGAACAACTCCATTTGGCTCACTAACTTCACACACCATCAGGCTTCCAAGCAGCTCTCAAGGAAACTCAGTTTTCAAACTCTATGCTTAGTGCCCTTTGAGTGCCTAGGACTGAAATGAACCTTGGAGAGCATCCCACATAAACGAATGCTCCACATGCGGGTTTCACATGCCACCAACTCCACATTCACAGGCAACTTCAGCGCCACAGCCGTTTTCAGATAGCCCTCAATGCAAAGGCTCTAGACGCAAATATTGGTGTGAGAGCTAATTCAATCAAGGAAACACTGCATGTTGGTGAAGGGCATATTGAAGAAGGATCAGCCGAGTGGTTCTTGTGGGAGAACAACTCCATTTGGCTCACTAACTTCACACACCATCAGGCTTCCAAGCAGCTCTCAAGGAAACTCAGTTTTCACACTCTATGCTTAGTGCCCTTTGAGTGCATTATCTAGGAATGAACCTGGTAGAGCATCCCACACAAACGAATGCTCCACATGCGGGTTTCACATGCCACCAACTCCACATTCACAGGCAACTTCAGCGCCACAGCCGTTTTCAGATAGCCCTCAATGCAAAGGCTCTAGACGCAAATATTGGTGTGAGAGCTAATTCAATCAAGGAAACACTGCATGTTGGTGAAGGGCATATTGAAGAAGGATCAGCGAGTGGTTCTTGTGGGAGAACAACTCCATTTGGCTCACTAACTTCACACACCATTAGGCTTCCAAGCAGCTCTCAAGGAAACTCAGTTTTCACACTCTATGCTTAGTGCCCTTTGTATGGCTAGGACTGAAATGAACCTGGTAGAGCATCCCACACAAACGAATGCTCCACATGCGGGTTTCACATGCCACCAACTCCACATTCACAGGCAACTTCAGCGCCACAGCCGTTTTCAGATAGCCCTCAATGCAAAGGCTCTAGACGCAAATATTGGTGTGAGAGCTAATTCAATCAAGGAAACACTGCATGTTGGTGAAGGGCATATTGAAGAAGGATCAACCGAGTGGTTCTTGTGGGAGAACAACTGCATTTGGCTCACTAACTTCACACACCATCAGGCTTCCAAGCAGCTCTCAAGGAAACTCAGTTTTCACGCTCTATGTTTAGTGCCCTTTGAGTGCATTATCTAGGAATGAACCTGGTAGAGCTTGGTCAGCCACACAAACGAATGCTCCACATGCGGGTTTCACATGCCACCAACTCCACATTCACAGGCAACTTCAGCGCCACAGCCGTTTTCAGATAGCCCTCAATGCAAAGGCTCTAGACGCAAATATTGGTGTGAGAGCTAATTCAATCAAGGAAACACTGCATGTTGGTGAAGGCATATTGAAGAAGGATCAGCCGAGTGGTTCTTGTGGGAGAACAACTCCATTTGGCTCACTAACTTCACACACCATCAGGCTTCCAAGCAGCTCTCAAGGAAACTCAGTTTTCACACTCTATGCTTAGTGCCCTTTGTATGGCTAGGACTGAAATGAACCTGGTAGAGCATCCCACACAAACGAATGCTCCACATGCGGGTTTCACATGCCACCAACTCCACATTCGCAGGCAACTTCAGAGCCACAGCCGTTTTCAGATAGCCCTCAATGCAAAGGCTCTAGACGCAAATATTGGTGTGAGAGCTAATTCAATCAAGGAAACACTGCATGTTGGTGAAGGGCATATTGAAGAAGGATCAGCCGAGTGGTTCTTGTGGGAGAACAACTCCATTTGGCTCACTAACTTCACACACCATCAGGCTTCCAAGCAGCTCTCAAGGAAACTCAGTTTTCACACTCTATGCTTAGTGCCCTTTGTATGGCTAGGACTGAAATGAACCTGGTAGAGCATCCCACACAAACGAATGCTCCACATGCGGGTTTCACATGCCACCAACTCCACATTCGCAGGCAACTTCAGCGCCACAGCCGTTTTCAGATAGCCCTCAATGCAAAGGCTCTAGACGCAAAATATTGGTGTGAGAGCTAATTCAATCAAGGAAACACTGCATGTTGGTGAAGGGCATATTGAAGAAGGATCAGCCGAGTGGTTCTTGTGGGAGAACAACTCCATTTGGCTCACTAACTTCACACACCATCAGGCTTCCAAGCAGCTCTCAAGGAAACTCAGTTTTCACACTCTATGCTTAGTGCCCTTTGTATGGCTAGGACTGAAATGAACCTGGTAGAGCATCCCACACAAACGAATGCTCCACATGCGGGTTTCACATGCCACAACTCCACATTCACAGGCAACTTCAGCGCCACAGGCATTTTCAGATAGCCCTCAATGCAAAGGCTCTAGACGCAAATATTGGTGTGAGAGCTAATTCAATCAAGGAAACACTGCATGTTGGTGAAGGGCATATTGAAGAAGGATCAGCCGAGTGGTTGTTGTGGGAGAACAACTCCATTTGGCTCACTAACTTCACACACCATCAGGCTTCCAAGCAGCTCTCAAGGAAACTCAGTTTTCACGCTCTATGTTTAGTGCCCTTTGAGTGCATTATCTAGGAATGAACCTGGTAGAGCTTGGTCAGCCACACAAACGAATGCTCCACATGCGGGTTTCACATGCCACCAACTCCACATTCACAGGCAACTTCAGCGCCACAGCCGTTTTCAGATAGCCCTCAATGCAAAGGCTCTAGACGCAAATATTGGTGTGAGAGCTAATTCAATCAAGGAAACACTGCATGTTGGTGAAGGGCATATTGAAGAAGGATCAGCCGAGTGGTTCTTGTGGGAGAACAACTCCATTTGGCTCACTAACTTCACACACCATCAGGCTTCCAAGCAGCTCTCAAGGAAACTCAGTTTTCACACTCTATGCTTAGTGCCCTTTGTATGGCTAGGACTGAAATGAACCTGGTAGAGCATCCCACACAAACGAATGCTCCACATGCGGGTTTCACATGCCACCAACTCCACATTCGCAGGCAACTTCAGCGCCACAGCCGTTTTCAGATAGCCCTCAATGCAAAGGCTCTAGACACAAATATTGGTGTGAGAGCTAATTCAATCAAGAAACACTGCATGTTGGTGAAGGGCATA
>NW_026697812.1:0-61550 GCF_030435755.1 Ochotona princeps
CATTCACAGGCAACTTCAGCGCCACAGCCGTGTTCAGATAGCCCTCAATGCAAAGGCTCTAGACGCAAATATTTGTGTGAGAGCTAATTCAATCAAGGAAACACTGCATGTTGGTGAAGGGCATATTGAAGAAGGATCAGCCGAGTGGTTCTTGTGGGAGAACAACTCCATTTGGCTCACTAACTTCACACACCATCAGGCTTCCAAGCAGCTCTCAAGGAAACTCAGTTTTCACACTCTATGCTTAGTGCCCTTTGAGTGCATTATCTAGGAATGAACCTGGTAGTGCATCCCACACAAACGAATGCTCCACATGCGGGTTTCACATGCCACCAACTCCACATTCACAGGCAACTTCAGCGCCACAGCCGTTTTCGGATAGCCCTCAATGCAAAGGCTCTAGACGCAAATATTGGTGTGAGCTAATTCAATCAAGGAAACACTGCATGTTGGTGAAGGGCATATTGAAGAAGGATCAGCCGAGTGGTTCTTGTGGGAGAACAACTCTATTTGGCTCACTAACTTCACACACCATCAGGCTTCCAAGCAGCTCTCAAGGAAACTCAGTTTTCACACTCTATGCTTAGTGCCCTTTGAGTGCATTATCTAGGAATGAACCTGGTAGAGCATCCCACACAAACGATGCTCCACATGCGGGTTTCACATGCCACCAACTCCACATTCTCACGCAACTTCAGCGCCACAGCCGTTTTCAGATAGCCCTCAATGCAAAGGCTCTAGACGCAAATATTGGTGTGAGAGCTAATTCAATCAAGGAAACACTGCATGTTGGTGAAGGGCATATTGAAGAAGGATCAGCCGAGTGGTTCTTGTGGGAGAACAACTCTATTTCGCTCACTAACTTCACACACCATCAGGCTTCCAAGCAGCTCTCAGGAAACTCAGTTTTCACACTCTATGCTTAGTGCCCTTTGAGTGCATTATCTAGGAATGAACCTGGTAGAGCATCCCACACAAACGAATGCTCCACATGCGGGTTTCACATGCCACCAACTCCACATTCACAGGCAACTTCAGCGCCACAGCCGTTTCAGATAGCCCTCAATGCAAAGCTCTAGACGCAAATATTTGTGTGAGAGCTAATTCAATCAAGGAAACACTGCATGTTGGTGAAGGGCATATTGAAGAAGGATCAGCCGAGTGGTTCTTGTGGGAGAACAACTCCATTTGGCTCACTAACTTCACACACCATCAGGCTTCCAAGCAGCTCTCAAGGAAACTCAGTTTTCACACTCTATGCTTAGTGCCCTTTGAGTGCATTATCTAGGAATGAACCTGGTAGAGCATCCCACACAAACGAATGCTCCACATGCGGGTTTCACTTGCCACCAACTCCACATTCTCACGCAACTTCAGCGCCACAGCCGTTTTCAGATAGCCCTCAATGCAAAGGCTCTAGACGCAAATATTGGTGTGAGAGCTAATTCAATCAAGGAAACACTGCATGTTGGTGAAGGGCATATTGAAGAAGGATCGGCCGAGTGGTTCTTGTGGGAGAACAACTCCATTTGGCTCACTAACTTCACACACCATCAGGCTTCCAAGCAGCTCTCAAGGAAACTCAGTTTTCACACTCTATGCTTAGTGCCCTTTGAGTGCATTATCTAGGAATGAACCTGGTAGAGCATCCCACACAAACGAATGCTCCACATGCGGGTTTCACATGCCACCAACTCCACATTCTCACGCAACTTCAGCGCCACAGCCGTTTTCAGATAGCCCTCAATGCAAAGGCTCTAGACGCAAATATTGGTGTGAGAGCTAATTCAATCAAGGAAACACTGCATGTTGGTGAAGGGCATATTGAAGAAGGATAGGCCGAGTGGTTCTTGTGGGAGAACAACTCCATTTGGCTCACTAACTTCACACACCATCAGGCTTCCAAGCAGCTCTCAAGGAAACTCAGTTTTCACACTCTATGCTTAGTGCCCTTTGAGTGCATTATCTAGGAATGAACCTGGTAGAGCATCCCACACAAACGAATGCTCCACATGCGGGTTTCACATGCCACCAACTCCACATTGACAGGCAACTTCAGCGCCACAGCCGTTTTCAGATAGCCCTCAATGCAAAGGCTCTAGACGCAAATAGTTGGTGTGAGAGCTAATTCAATCAAGGAAACACTGCATGTTGGTGAAGGGCATATTGAAGAAGGATCGGCCGAGTGGTTCTTGTGGGAGAACAACTCCATTTGGCTCACTAACTTCACACACCATCAGGCTTCCAAGCAGCTCTCAAGGAAACTCAGTTTTCACACTCTATGCTTAGTGCCCTTTGAGTGCATTATCTAGGAATGAACCTGTAGAGCATCCCACACAAACGAATGCTCCACATGCGGGTTTCACATGCCACCAACTCCACATTCTCACGCAACTTCAGCGCCACAGCCGTTTTCAGATAGCCCTCAATGCAAAGGCTCTAGAAACAAATATTGGTGTAAGAGATAATTCAATCAAGGAAACTCTGCATGTTGGTGAAGGGCATATTGAAGAAGGATCAGCCGAGTGGTTCTTGTGGGAGAACAACTCTATTTGGCTCACTAACTTCACACACCATCAGGCTTCCAAGCAGCTCTCAAGGAAACTCAGTTTTCACACTCTATGCTTAGTGCCCTTTGAGTGCATTATCTAGGAATGAACCTGGTAGTGCATCCCACACAAACGAATGCTCCACATGCGGGTTTCACATGCCACCAACTCCACATTCACAGGCAACTTCAGCGCCACAGCCGTTTTCAGATAGCCCTCAATGCAAAGGCTCTAGACGCAAATATTGGTGTGAGAGCTAATTCAATCAAGGAAACACTGCATGTTGGTGAAGGGCATATTGAAGAAGGATCAGCCGAGTGGTTCTTGTGGGAGAACAACTCCATTTGGCTCACTAACTTCACACACCATCAGGCTTCCAAGCAGCTCTCAAGGAAACTCAGTTTTCACACTCTATGCTTAGTGCCCTTTGAGTGCATTATCTAGGAATGAACCTGGTAGAGCATCCACACAAACGAATGCTCCACATGCGGGTTCACATGCCACCAACTCCACATTCTCACGCAACTTCAGCGCCACAGCCGTTTTCAGATAGCCCTCAATGCAAAGGCTCTAGACGCAAATATTGGTGTGAGAGCTAATTCAATCAAGGAAACACTGCATGTTGGTGAAGGGCATATTGAAGAAGGATCAGCCGAGTGGTTCTTGTGGGAGAACAACTCTATTTCGCTCACTAACTTCACACACCATCAGGCTTCCAAGCAGCTCTCAAGGAAACTCAGTTTTCACACTCTATGCTTAGTGCCCTTTGAGTGCATTATCTAGGAATGAACCTGGTAGAGCATCCCACACAAACGAATGCTCCACATGCGGTTTCACATGCCACCAACTCCACATTCACAGGCAACTTCAGCGCCACAGCCGTTTTCAGATAGCCCTCAATGCAAAGGCTCTAGACGCAAATATTTGTGTGAGAGCTAATTCAATCAAGGAAACACTGCATGTTGGTGAAGGGCATATTGAAGAAGGATCAGCCGAGTGGTTCTTGTGGGAGAACAACTCCATTTGGCTCACTAACTTCACACACCATCAGGCTTCCAAGCAGCTCTCAAGGAAACTCAGTTTTCACACTCTATGCTTAGTGCCCTTTGAGTGCATTATCTAGGAATGAACCTGGTAGAGCATCCCACACAAACGAATGCTCCACATGCGGGTTTCACTTGCCACCAACTCCACATTCTCACGCAACTTCAGCGCCACAGCCGTTTTCAGATAGCCCTCAATGCAAAGGCTCTAGACGCAAATATTGGTGTGAGAGCTAATTCAATCAAGGAAACACTGCATGTTGGTGAAGGGCATATTGAAGAAGGATCGCCGAGTGGTTCTTGTGGGAGAACAACTCCATTTGGCTCACTAACTTCACACACCATCAGGCTTCCAAGCAGCTCTCAAGGAAACTCAGTTTTCACACTCTATGCTTAGTGCCCTTTGAGTGGCATTATCTAGGAATGAACCTGGTAGAGCATCCCACACAAACGAATGCTCCACATGCGGGTTTCACTTGCCACCAACTCCACATTCTCACGCAACTTCAGCGCCACAGCCGTTTTCAGATAGCCCTCAATGCAAAGGCTCTAGACGCAAATATTGGTGTGAGAGCTAATTCAATCAAGGAAACACTGCATGTTGGTGAAGGGCATATTGAAGAAGGATAGGCCGAGTGGTTCTTGTGGGAGAACAACTCCATTTGGCTCACTAACTTCACACACCATCAGGCTTCCAAGCAGCTCTCAAGGAAACTCTTCTAACCTTACCCTTCTTACCTGTTTTCACACTCTATGCTTAGTGCCCTTTGAGTGCATTATCTAGGAATGAACCTGGTAGAGCATCCCACACAAACGAATGCTCCACATGCGGGTTTCACATGCCACCAACTCCACATTGACAGGCAACTTCAGCGCCACAGCCGTTTTCAGATAGCCCTCAATGCAAAGGCTCTAGACGCAAATATTGGTGTGAGAGCTAATTCAATCAAGGAACACTGCATGTTGGTGAAGGGCATATTGAAGAAGGATCAGCCGAGTGGTTCTTGTGGAGAACAACTCTATTTGGCTCACTAACTTCACACACCATCAGGCTTCCAAGCAGGTCTCAAGGAAACCCAGTTTTCACACTCTATGCTTAGTGCCCTTTGAGTGCATTATCTAGGAATGAACCTGGTAGAGCATCCCACACAAACGAATGCTCCACATGCGGGTTTCACATGCCACCAACTCCACATTCTCACGCAACTTCAGCGCCACAGCCGTTTTCAGATAGCCCTCAATGCAAAGGCTCTAGACGCAAATATTGGTGTGAGAGCTAATTCAATCAAGGAAACACTGCATGTTGGTGAAGGGCATATTGAAGAAGGATCGGCCAAGTGGTTCTTGTGGAGAACAACTCCATTTGGCTCACTAACTTCACACACCATCAGGCTTCCAAGCAGCTCTCAAGGAAACTCAGTTTTCATACTCTATACTTAGTGCCCTTTGAGTGCATTATCTAGGAATGAACCTGGTAGAGCATCCCACACAACGAATGCTCCACATGCGGGTTTCACATGCCACCAACTCCACATTCTCACGCAACTTCAGCGCCACAGCCGTTTTCAGATAGCCCTCAATGCAAAGGCTCTAGACGCAAATATTGGTGTGAGAGCTAATTCAATCAAGGAAACACTGCATGTTGGTGAAGGGCATATTGAAGAAGGATCAGCCGAGTGGTTCTTGTGGGAGAACAACTCCATTTGGCTCACTAACTTCACACACCATCAGGCTTCCAAGCAGCTCTCAAGGAAACTCAGTTTTCACACTCTATGCTTAGTGCCCTTTGAGTGCATTATCTAGGAATGAACCTGGTAGAGCATCCCACACAAACGAATGCTCCACATGCGGGTTTCACATGCCACCAACTCCACATTCTCACGCAACTTCAGCGCCACAGCCGTTTTCAGATAGCCCTCAATGCAAAGGCTCTAGACGCAAATATTTGTGTGAGAGCTAATTCAATCAAGGAAACACTGCATGTTGGTGAAGGGCATATTGAAGAAGGATCAGCCGAGTGGTTCTTGTGGGAGAACAACTCCATTTGGCTCACTAACTTCACACACCATCAGGCTTCCAAGCAGCTCTCAAGGAAACTCAGTTTTTCACACTCTATGCTTAGTGCCCTTTGAGTGCATTATCTAGGAATGAACCTGGTAGAGCATCCCACACAAACGAATGCTCCACATGCGGGTTTCACTTGCCACCAACTCCACATTCTCACGCAACTTCAGCGCCACAGCCGTTTTCAGATAGCCCTCAATGCAAAGGCTCTAGACGCAAATATTGGTGTGAGAGCTAATTCAATCAAGGAAACACTGCATGTTGGTGAAGGGCATATTGAAGAAGGATCGCCGAGTGGTTCTTGTGGGAGAACAACTCCATTTGGCTCACTAACTTCACACACCATCAGGCTTCCAAGCAGCTCTCAAGGAAACTCAGTTTTCACACTCTATGCTTAGTGCCCTTTGAGTGCATTATCTAGGAATGAACCTGGTAGAGCATCCCACACAAACGAATGCTCCACATGCGGGTTTCACATGCCACCAACTCCACATTCTCACGCAACTTCAGCGCCACAGCCGTTTTCAGATAGCCCTCAATGCAAAGGCTCTAGAAGCAAATATGGTGTGAGAGCTAATTCAATCAAGGAAACACTGCATGTTGGTGAAGGGCATATTGAAGAAGGATAGGCCGAGTGGTTCTTGTGGGAGAACAACTCCATTTGGCTCACTAACTTCACACACCATCAGGCTTCCAAGCAGCTCTCAAGGAAACTCAGTTTTCACACTCTATGCTTAGTGCCCTTTGAGTGCATTATCTAGGAATGAACCTGGTAGAGCATCCCACACAAACGAATGCTCCACATGCGGGTTTCACATGCCACCAACTCCACATTGACAGGCAACTTCAGCGCCACAGCCGTTTTCAGATAGCCCTCAATGCAAAGGCTCTAGACGCAAATATTGGTGTGAGAGCTAATTCAATCAAGGAAACACTGCATGTTGGTGAAGGGCATATTGAAGAAGGATCAGCCGAGTGGTTCTTGTGGGAGAACAACTCTATTTGGCTCACTAACTTCACACACCATCAGGCTTCCAAGCAGCTCTCAAGGAAACCCAGTTTTCACACTCTATGCTTAGTGCCCTTTGAGTGCATTATCTAGGAATGAACCTGGTAGAGCATCCCACACAAACGAATGCTCCACATGCGGGTTTCACATGCCACCAACTCCACATTCTCACGCAACTTCAGCGCCACAGCCGTTTTCAGATAGCCCTCAATGCAAAGGCTCTAGACGCAAATATTGGTGTGAGAGCTAATTCAATCAAGGAAACACTGCATGTTGGTGAAGGGCATATTGAAGAAGGATCGGCCAAGTGGTTCTTGTGGGAGAACAACTCCATTTGGCTCACTAACTTCACACACCATCAGGCTTCCAAGCAGCTCTCAAGGAAACTCAGTTTTCACACTCTATACTTAGTGCCCTTTGAGTGCATTATCTAGGAATGAACCTGGTAGAGCATCCCACACAAACGAATGCTCCACATGCGGGTTTCACATGCCACCAACTCCACATTCTCACGCAACTTCAGCGCCACAGCCGTTTTCAGATAGCCCTCAATGCAAAGGCTCTAGACGCAAATATTGGTGTGAGAGCTAATTCAATCAAGGAAACACTGCATGTTGGTGAAGGGCATATTGAAGAAGGATCAGCCGAGTGGTTCTTGTGGGAGAACAACTCCATTTGGCTCACTAACTTCACACACCATCAGGCTTCCAAGCAGCTCTCAAGGAAACTCAGTTTTCACACTCTATGCTTAGTGCCCTTTGAGTGCATTATCTAGGAATGAACCTGGTAGAGCATCCCACACAAACGAATGCTCCACATGCGGGTTTCACATGCCACCAACTCCACATTCTCACGCAACTTCAGCGCCACAGCCGTTTTCAGATAGCCCTCAATGCAAAGGCTCTAGACGCAAATATTTGTGTGAGAGCTAATTCAATCAAGGAAACACTGCATGTTGGTGAAGGGCATATTGAGGAAGAATCAGCCGAGTGGTTCTTGTGGGAGAACAACTCTATTTGGCTCACTAACTTCACACACCATCAGGCTTCCAAGCAGCTCTCAAGGAAACTCAGTTTTCACACTCTATGCTTAGTGCCCTTTGAGTGCATAATCTAGGAATGAACCTGGTAGAGCACCCCACACAAACGAATGCTCCACATGCGGGTTTCACATGCCAACAACTCCACATTCTCACGCAACTTCAGCGCCACAGCCGTTTTCAGATAGCCCTCAATGCAAAGGCTCTAGACACAAATATTGGTGTGAGAGCTAATTCAATCAAGGAAACACTGCATGTTGGTGAAGGGCATATTGAAGAAGGATCAGTCGAGTGGTTCTTGTGGGAGAACAACTCTATTTGGCTCACTAACTTCACACACCATCAGGCTTCCAAGCAGCTCTCAAGGAAACTCAGTTTTCACACTCTATGCTTAGTGCCCTTTGAGTGCATTATCTAGGAATGAACCTGGTAGAGCATCCCACACAAACGAATGCTCCACATGCGGGTTTCACATGCCACCAACTCCACATTCTCACGCAACTTCAGCGCCACAGCCGTTTTCAGATAGCCCTCAATGCAAAGGCTCTAGACGCAAATATTGGTGTGAGAGCTAATTCAATCAAGGAAACACTGCATGTTGGTGAAGGGCATATTGAAGAAGGATCAGCCGAGTGGTTCTTGTGGGAGAACAACTCCATTTGGCTCACTAACTTCACACACCATCAGGCTTCCAAGCAGCTCTCAAGGAAACTCAGTTTTCACACTCTATGCTTAGTGCCCTTTGAGTGCATTATCTAGGAATGAACCTGGTAGAGCATCCCACACAAACGAATGCTCCACATGCGGGTTTCACTTGCCACCAACTCCACATTCTCACGCAACTTCAGCGCCACAGCCGTTTTCAGATAGCCCTCAATGCAAAGGCTCTAGACGCAAATATTGGTGTGAGAGCTAATTCAATCAAGGAAACACTGCATGTTGGTGAAGGGCATATTGAAGAAGGATCAGCCGAGTGGTTCTTGTGGGAGAACAACTCCATTTGGCTCACTAACTTCACACACCATCAGGCTTCCAAGCAGCTCTCAAGGAAGCTCAGTTTTCACACTCTATGCTTAGTGCCCTTTGAGTGCATTATCTAGGAATGAACCTGGTAGAGCATCCCACACAAACGAATGCTCCACATGCGGGTTTCACATGCCACCAACTCCACATTCTCACGCAACTTCAGCGCCACAGCCGTTTTCAGATAGCCCTCAATGCAAAGGCTCTAGACGCAAATATTGGTGTGAGAGCTAATTCAATCAAGGAAACACTGCATGTTTGTGAAGGGCATATTGAAGAAGGATCGGCCGAGTGGTTCTTGTGGGAGAACAACTCCATTTGGCTCACTAACTTCACACACCATCAGGCTTCCAAGCAGCTCTCAAGGAAACTCAGTTTTCACACTCTATGCTTAGTGCCCTTTGAGTGCATTATCTAGGAATGAACCTGGTAGAGCATCCCACACAAACGAATGCTCCACATGCGGGTTTCACATGACACCAACTCCACATTCTCACGCAACTTCAGCGCCACAGCCGTTTTCAGATAGCCCTCAATGCAAAGGCTCTAGACGCAAATATTGGTGTGAGAGCTAATTCAATCAAGGAAACACTGCATGTTGGTGAAGGGCATATTGAAGAATGATCGGCCGAGTGGTTCTTGTGGGAGAACAACACCATTTGGCTCACTAACTTCACACACCATCAGGCTTCCAAGCAGCTCTCAAGGAAACTCAGTTTTCACACTCTATGCTTAGTGCCCTTTGAGTGCATTATCTAGGAATGAACCTGGTAGAGCATCCCACACAAACGAATGCTCCACATGCGGGTTTCACATGCCACCAACTCCACATTCTCACGCAACGTCAACGCCACAGCCGTTTTCAGATAGCCCTCAATGCAAAGGCTCTAGACGCAAATATTGTTGTGAGAGCTAATTCAATCAAGGAAACACTGCATGTTGGTGAAGGGCATATTGAAGAAGGATCGGCCGAGTGGTTCTTGTGGGAGAACAACTCCATTTGGCTCACTAACCTCACACACCATCAGGCTTCCAAGCAGCTCTCAAGGAAACTCAGTTTTCACACTCTATGCTTAGTGCCCTTTGAGTGCATTATCTAGGAATGAACCTGGTAGAGCATCCCACACAAACGAATGCTCCACATGCGGGTTTCACATGACACCAACTCCACATTCTCACGCAACTTCAGCGCCACAGCCGTTTTCAGATAGCCCTCAATGCAAAGGCTCTAGACACAAATATTGGTGTGAGAGCTAATTCAATCAAGGAAACACTGCATGTTGGTGAAGGGCATATTGAAGAATGATCGGCCGAGTGGTTCTTGTGGGAGAACAACACCATTTGGCTCACTAACTTCACACACCATCAGGCTTCCAAGCAGCTCTCAAGGAAACTCAGTTTTCACACTCTATGCTTAGTGCCCTTTGAGTGCATTATCTAGGAATGAACCTGGTAGAGCATCCCACACAAACGAATGCTCCACATGCGGGTTTCACATGCCACCAACTCCACATTCACAGGCAACTTCAGCGCCACAGCCGTTTTCAGATAGCCCTCAATGCAAAGGCTCTAGACGCAAATATTGGTGTGAGAGCTAATTCAATCAAGGAAACACTGCATGTTGGTGAAGGGCATATTGAAGAAGGATCAGCCGAGTGGTTCTTGTGGGAGAACAACTCCATTTGGCTCACTAACTTCACACACCATCAGGCTTCCAAGCAGCTCTCAAGGAAACTCAGTTTTCACACTCTATGCTTAGTGCCCTTTGAGTGCATTATCTAGGAATGAACCTGGTAGAGCATCCCACACAAACGAATGCTCCACATGCGGGTTTCACATGCCACCAACTCCACATTCTCACGCAACTTCAGCGCCACAGCCGTTTTCAGATAGCCCTCAATGCAAAGGCTCTAGACGCAAATATTGGTGTGAGAGCTAATTCAATCAAGGAAACACTGCATGTTGGTGAAGGGCATATTGAAGAAGGATCGGCCAAGTGGTTCTTGTGGGAGAACAACTCCATTTGGCTCACTAACTTCACACACCATCAGGCTTCCAAGCAGCTCTCAAGGAAACTCAGTTTTCACACTCTATGCTTAGTGCCCTTTGAGTGCATTATCTAGGAATGAACCTGGTAGAGCATCCCACACAAACGAATGCTCCACATGCGGGTTTCACATGCCACCAACTCCACATTCTCACGCAACTTCAGCGCCACAGCCGTTTTCAGATAGCCCTCAATGCAAAGGCTCTAGACGCAAATATTGGTGTGAGAGCTAATTCAATCAAGGAAACACTGCATGTTGGTGAAGGGCATATTGAAGAAGGATAGGCCGAGTGGTTCTTGTGGGAGAACAACTCCATTTGGCTCACTAACTTCACACACCATCAGGCTTCCAAGCAGCTCTCAAGGAAACTCAGTTTTCACACTCTATGCTTAGTGCCCTTTGAGTGCATTATCTAGGAATGTACCTGGTAGAGCATCCCACACAAACGAATGCTCCACATGCGGGTTTCACATGCCACCAACTCCACATTCTCACGCAACTTCAGCGCCACAGCCGTTTTCAGATAGCCCTCAATGCAAAGGCTCTAGACGCAAATATTGGTGTGAGAGCTAATTCAATCAAGGAAACACTGCATGTTGGTGAAGGGCATATTGAAGAAGGATCAGCCGAGTGGTTCTTGTGGGAGAACAACTCCATTTGGCTCACTAACTTCACACACCATCAGGCTTCCAAGCAGCTCTCAAGGAAACTCTATTTTCACACTCTATGCTTAGTGCCCTTTGAGTGCATTATCTAGGAATGAACCTGGTAGAGCATCCCACACAAACGAATGCTCCACATGCGGGTTTCACATGCCACCAACTCCACATTCACAGGCAACTTCAGCGCCACAGCCGTTTTCAGATAGCCCTCAATGCAAAGGCTCTAGATGCAAATATTGGTATGAGAGCTAATTCAATCAAGGAAACACTGCATGTTGGTGAAGGGCATATTGAAGAAGGATCAGCCAAGTGGTTCTTGTGGGAGAACAACTCCATTTGGCTCACTAACTTCACACACCATCAGGCTTCCAAGCAGCTCTCAAGGAAACTCAGTTTTCACACTCTATGCTTAGTGCCCTTTGAGTGCATTATCTAGGAATGAACCTGGTAGAGCATCCCACACAAACGAATGCTCCACATGCGGGTTTCACATGCCACCAATTCCACATTCACAGGCAACTTCAGCGCCACAGCCGTTTTCAGATAGCCCTCAATGCAAAGGCTCTAGACGCAAATATTGGTATGAGAGCTAATTCAATCAAGGAAACACTGCATGTTGGTGAAGGGCATATTGAAGAAGGATCACCCAAGTGGTTCTTGTGGGAGAACAACTCCATTTGGCTCACTAACTTCACACACCATCAGGCTTCCAAGCAGCTCTCAAGGAAACTCAGTTTTCACACTCTATGCTTAGTGCCCTTTGAGTGCATTATCTAGGAATGAACCTGGTAGAGCATCCCACACAAACGAATGCTCCACATGCGGGTTTCACATGCCACCAACTCCACATTCTCACGCAACTTCAGCGCCACAGCCGTTTTCAGATAGCCCTCAATGCAAAGGCTCTAGACGCAAATATTGGTGTGAGAGCTAATTCAATCAAGGAAACACTGCATGTTGGTGAAGGGCATATTGAAGAAAAATCAGCGAAGTGGTTCTTGTGGGAGAACAACTCCATTTGGCTCACTAACTTCACACACCATCAGGCTTCCAAGCAGCTCTCAAGGAAACTCAGTTTTCACACTCTATGCTTAGTGCCCTTTGAGTGCATTATCTAGGAATGAACCTGGTAGAGCATCCCACACAAACGAATGCTCCACATGCGGGTTTCACATGCCACCAACTCCACATTCTCACGCAACTTCAGCGCCACAGCCGTTTTCAGATAGCCCTCAATGCAAAGGCTCTAGACGCAAATATTGGTGTGAGAGCTAATTCAATCAAGGAAACACTGCATGTTTGTGAAGGGCATATTGAAGAATGATCGGCCGAGTGGTTCTTGTGGGAGAACAACTCCATTTGGCTCACTAACTTCACACACCATCAGGCTTCCAAGCAGCTCTCAAGGAAACTCAGTTTTCACACTCTATGCTTAGTGCCCTTTGAGTGCATTATCTAGGAATGAACCTGGTAGAGCATCCCACACAAACGAATGCTCCACATGCGGGTTTCACATGCCACCAACTCCACATTCTCACGCAACTTCAGCGCCACAGCCGTTTTCAGATAGCCCTCAATGCAAAGGCTCTAGACGCAAATATTGGTGTGAGAGCTAATTCAATCAAGGAAACACTGCATGTTGGTGAAGGGCATATTGAAGAAGGATCAGCCGAGTGGTTCTTGTGGGAGAACAACTCCATTTGGCTCACTAACTTCACACACCATCAGGCTTCCAAGCAGCTCTCAAGGAAACTCAGTTTTCACACTCTATGCTTAGTGCCCTTTGAGTGCATTATCTAGGAATGAACCTGGCAGAGCATCCCACACAAACGAATGCTCCACATGCGGGTTTCACATGCCACCAACTCCACATTCTCACGCAACTTCAGCGCCACAGCCGTTTTCAGATAGCCCTCAATGCAAAGGCTCTAGACGCAAATATTTGTGTGAGAGCTAATTCAATCAAGGAAACACTGCATGTTGGTGAAGGGCATATTGAAGAAGGATCAGCCGAGTGGTTCTTGTGGGAGAACAACTTCATTTGGCTCACTAACTTCACACACCATCAGGCTTCCAAGCAGCTCTCAAGGAAACTCAGTTTTCACACTCTATGCTTAGTGCCCTTTGAGTGCATTATCTAGGAATGAACCTGGTAGAGCATCCCACACAAACGAATGCTCCACATGCGGGTTTCACATGCCACCAACTCCACATTCTCACGCAACTTCAGCGCCACAGCCGTTTTCAGATAGCCCTCAATGCAAAGGCTCTAGACGCAAATATTGGTGTGAGAGCTAATTCAATCAAGGAAACACTGCATGTTGGTGAAGGGCATATTGAAGAAGGATCACCCAAGTGGTTCTTGTGGGAGAACAACTCCATTTGGCTCACTAACTTCACACACCATCAGGCTTCCAAGCAGCTCTCAAGGAAACTCAGTTTTCACACTCTATGCTTAGTGCCCTTTGAGTGCATTATCTAGGAATGAACCTGGTAGAGCATCCCACACAAACGAATGCTCCACATGCGGGTTTCACATGCCACCAACTCCACATTCTCACGCAACTTCAGCGCCACAGCCGTTTTCAGATAGCCCTCAATGCAAAGGCTCTAGACGCAAATATTGTTGTGAGAGCTAATTCAATCAAGGAAACACTGCATGTTGGTGAAGGGCATATTGAAGAAGGATCAGCCGAGTGGTTCTTGTGGGAGAACAACTCCATTTGGCTCACTAACTTCACACACCATCAGGCTTCCAAGCAGCTCTCAAGGAAACTCAGTTTTCACACTCTATGCTTAGTGCCCTTTGAGTGCATTATCTAGGAATGAACCTGGTAGAGCATCCCACACAAACGAATGCTCCACATGCGGGTTTCACATGCCACCAACTCCACATTCTCACGCAACTTCAGCGCCACAGCCGTTTTCAGATAGCCCTCAATGCAAAGGCTCTAGACGCAAATATTGGTGTGAGAGCTAGTTCAATCAAGGAAACACTGCATGTTTGTGAAGGGCATATTGAAGAATGATCGGCCGAGTGGTTCTTGTGGGAGAACAACTCCATTTGGCTCACTAACTTCACACACCATCAGGCTTCCAAGCAGCTCTCAAGGAAACTCAGTTTTCGCACTCTATGCTTTGTGCCCTTTGAGTGCATTATCTAGGAATGAACCTGGTAGAGCATCCCACACAAACGAATGCTCCACATGCGGGTTTCACATGCCACCAACTCCACATTCTCACGCAACTTCAGCGCCACCGCCGTTTTCACATAGCCCTCAATGCAAAGGCTCTAGACGCAAATATTGGTGTGAGAGCTAATTCAATCAAGGAAACACTGCATGTTGGTGAAGGGCATATTGAAGAAGGATCAGCCGAGTGGTTCTTGTGGGAGAACAACTTCATTTGGCTCACTAACTTCACACACCATCAGGCTTCCAAGCAGCTCTCAAGGAAACTCAGTTTTCACCCTCTATGCTTAGTGCCCTTTGAGTGCATTATCTAGGAATGAACCTGGTAGAGCATCCCACACAAACGAATGCTCCACATGCGGGTTTCACATGCCACCAACTCCACATTCTCACGCAACTTCAGCGCCACAGCCGTTTTCAGATAGCCCTCAATGCAAAGGCTCTAGACGCAAATATTGGTGTGAGAGCTAATTCAATCAAGGAAACACTGCATGTTGGTGAAGGGCATATTGAAGAAGGATCACCCAAGTGGTTCTTGTGGGAGAACAACTCCATTTGGCTCACTAACTTCACACACCATCAGGCTTCCAAGCAGCTCTCAAGGAAACTCAGTTTTCACACTCTATGCTTAGTGCCCTTTGAGTGCATTATCTAGGAATGAACCTGGTAGAGCATCCCACACAAACGAATGCTCCACATGCGGGTTTCACATGCCACCAACTCCACATTCTCACGCAACTTCAGCGCCACAGCCGTTTTCAGATAGCCCTCAATGCAAAGGCTCTAGACGCAAATATTGGTGTGAGAGCTAATTCAATCAAGGAAACACTGCATGTTGGTGAAGGGCATATTGAAGAAGGATCACCCAAGTGGTTCTTGTGGGAGAACAACTCCATTTGGCTCACTAACTTCACACACCATCAGGCTTCCAAGCAGCTCTCAAGGAAACTCAGTTTTCACACTCTATGCTTAGTGCCCTTTGAGTGCATTATCTAGGAATGAACCTGGTAGAGCATCCCACACAAACGAATGCTCCACATGCGGGTTTCACATGCCACCAACTCCACATTCACAGGCAACTTCAGCGCCACGGCCGTTTTCAGATAGCCCTCAATGCAAAGGCTCTAGACGCAAATATTGGTGTGAGAGCTAATTCAATCAAGGAAACACTGCATGTTGGTGAAGGGCATATTAAAGAAGGATCAGCCGAGTGGTTCTTGTGGGAGAACAACTCCATTTGGCTCACTAACTTCACACACCATCAGGCTTCCAAGCAGCTCTCAAGGAAACTCAGTTTTCACACTCTATGCTTAGTGCCCTTTGAGTGCATTATCTAGGAATGAACCTGGTAGAGCATCCCACACAAACGAATGCTCCACATGCGGGTTTCACATGCCACCAACTCCACATTCTCACGCAACTTCAGCGCCACAGCCGTTTTCAGATAGCCCTCAATGCAAAGGCTCTAGACGCAAATATTGGTATGAGAGCTAATTCAATCAAGGAAACACTGCATGTTGGTGAAGGGCATATTGAAGAAGGATCAGCCGAGTGGTTCTTGTGGGAGAACAACTCCATTTGGCTCAATAACTTCACACACCATCAGGTTTCCAAGCAGCTCTCAAGGAAACTCAGTTTTCACCCTCTATGCTTAGTGCCCTTTGAGTGCATTATCTAGGAATGAACCTGGTAGAGCATCCCACACAAACGAATGCTCCACATGCGGGTTTCACATGCCACCAACTCCACATTCACAGGCAACTTCAGCGCCACAGCCGTTTTCAGATAGCCCTCAATGCAAAGGCTCTAGACGCAAATATTGGTGTGAGAGCTAATTCAATCAAGGAAACACTGCATGTTGGTGAAGGGCATATTGAAGAAGGATCAGCCGAGTGGTTCTTGTGGGAGAACAACTCCATTTGGCTCACTAACTTCACACACCATCAGGCTTCCAAGCAGCTCTCAAGGAAACTCAGTTTTCACACTCTATGCTTAGTGCCCTTTGAGTGCATTATCTAGGAATGAACCTGGTAGAGCATCCCACACAAACGAATGCTCCACATGCGGGTTTCACATGACACCAACTCCACATTCTCACGCAACTTCAGCGCCACAGCCGTTTTCAGATAGCCCTCAATGCAAAGGCTCTAGACGCAAATATTGGTGTGAGAGCTAATTCAATCAAGGAAACACTGCATGTTGGTGAAGGGCATATTGAAGAAGGATCAGCCGAGTGGTTCTTGTGGGAGAACAACTCCATTTGGCTCACTAACTTCACACACCATCAGGCTTCCAAGCAGCTCTCAAGGAAACTCAGTTTTCACACTCTATGCTTAGTGCCCTTTGAGTGCATTATCTAGGAATGAACCTGGTAGAGCATCCCACACAAACGAATGCTCCACATGCGGGTTTCACATGCCACCAACTCCACATTCTCACGCAACTTCAGCGCCACAGCCGTTTTCAGATAGCCCTCAATGCAAAGGCTCTAGACGCAAATATTGGTGTGAGAGCTAATTCAATCAAGGAAACACTGCATGTTTGTGAAGCGCATATTGAAGAATGATCGGCCGAGTGGTTCTTGTGGGAGAACAACTCCATTTGGCTCACTAACTTCACACACCATCAGGCTTCCAAGCAGCTCTCAAGGAAACTCAGTTTTCACACTCTATGCTTAGTGCCCTTTGAGTGCATTATCTAGGAATGAACCTGGTAGAGCATCCCACACAAACGAATGCTCCACATGCGGGTTTCACATGCCACCAACTCCACATTCACAGGCAACTTCAGCGCCACAGCCGTTTTCAGATAGCCCTCAATGCAAAGGCTCTAGACGCAAATATTGGTGTGAGAGCTAATTCAATCAAGGAAACACTGCATGTTGGTGAAGGGCATATTGAAGAAGGATCAGCCGAGTGGTTCTTGTGGGAGAACAACTCCATTTGGCTCACTAACTTCACACACCATCAGGCTTCCAAGCAGCTCTCAAGGAAACTCAGTTTTCACACTCTATGCTTAGTGCCCTTTGAGTGCATTATCTAGGAATGAACCTGGTAGAGCATCCCACACAAACGAATGCTCCACATGCGGGTTTCACATGCCACCAACTCCACATTCTCACGCAACTTCAGCGCCACAGCCGTTTTCAGATAGCCCTCAATGCAAAGGCTCTAGACGCAAATATTGGTGTGAGAGCTAATTCAATCAAGGAAACACTGCATGTTGGTGAAGGGCATATTGAAGAAGGATCGGCCAAGTGGTTCTTGTGGGAGAACAACTCCATTTGGCTCACTAACTTCACACACCATCAGGCTTCCAAGCAGCTCTCAAGGAAACTCAGTTTTCACACTCTATGCTTAGTGCCCTTTGAGTGCATTATCTAGGAATGAACCTGGTAGAGCATCCCACACAAACGAATGCTCCACATGCGGGTTTCACATGCCACCAACTCCACATTCTCACGCAACTTCAGCGCCACAGCCGTTTTCAGATAGCCCTCAATGCAAAGGCTCTAGACGCAAATATTGGTGTGAGAGCTAATTCAATCAAGGAAACACTGCATGTTGGTGAAGGGCATATTGAAGAAGGATCAGCCAAGTGGTTCTTGTGGGAGAACAACTCCATTTGGCTCACTAACTTCACACACCATCAGGCTTCCAAGCAGCTCTCAAGGAAACTCAGTTTTCACACTCTATGCTTAGTGCCCTTTGAGTGCATTATCTAGGAATGAACCTGGTAGAGCATCCCACACAAACGAATGCTCCACATGCGGGTTTCACATGCCACCAACTCCACATTCACAGGCAACTTCAGCGCCACAGCCGTTTTCAGATAGCCCTCAATGCAAAGGCTCTAGATGCAAATATTGGTATGAGAGCTAATTCAATCAAGGAAACACTGCATGTTGGTGAAGGGCATATTGAAGAAGGATCAGCCAAGTGGTTCTTGTGGGAGAACAACTCCATTTGGCTCACTAACTTCACACACCATCAGGCTTCCAAGCAGCTCTCAAGGAAACTCAGTTTTCACACTCTATGCTTAGTGCCCTTTGAGTGCATTATCTAGGAATGAACCTGGTAGAGCATCCCACACAAACGAATGCTCCACATGCGGGTTTCACATGCCACCAACTCCACATTCACAGGCAACTTCAGCGCCACAGCCGTTTTCAGATAGCCCTCAATGCAAAGGCTCTAGACGCAAATATTGGTATGAGAGCTAATTCAATCAAGGAAACACTGCATGTTGGTGAAGGGCATATTGAAGAAGGATCGGCCAAGTGGTTCTTGTGGGGGAACAACTCTATTTGGCTCACTAACTTCACACACCATCAGGCTTCCAAGCAGCTCTCAAGGAAACTCAGTTTTCACACTCTATGCTTAGTGCCCTTTGAGTGCATTATCTAGGAATGAACCTGGTAGAGCATCCCACACAAACGAATGCTCCACATGCGGGTTTCACATGCCACCAATTCCACATTCTCACGCAGCTTCAGCGCCACAGCCGTTTTCAGATAGCCCTCAATGCAAAGGCTCTAGACGCAAATATTGGTGTGAGAGCTAATTCAATCAAGGAAACACTGCATGTTGGTGAAGGGCATATTGAAGAAAAATCAGCGAAGTGGTTCTTGTGGGAGAACAACTCCATTTGGCTCACTAACTTCACACACCATCAGGCTTCCAAGCAGCTCTCAAGGAAACTCAGTTTTCACACTCTATGCTTAGTGCCCTTTGAGTGCATTATCTAGGAATGAACCTGGTAGAGCATCCCACACAAACGAATGCTCCACATGCGGGTTTCACATGCCACCAACTCCACATTCTCACGCAACTTCAGCGCCACAGCCGTTTTCAGATAGCCCTCAATGCAAAGGCTCTAGACGCAAATATTGGTGTGAGAGCTAATTCAATCAAGGAAACACTGCATGTTGGTGAAGGGCATATTGAAGAAGGATCAGCCGAGTGGTTCTTGTGGGAGAACAACTCCATTTGGCTCACTAACTTCACACACCATCAGGCTTCCAAGCAGCTCTCAAGGAAACTCAGTTTTCACACTCTATGCTTAGTGCCCTTTGAGTGCATTATCTAGGAATGAACCTGGTAGAGCATCCCACACAAACGAATGCTCCACATGCGGGTTTCACATGCCACCAACTCCACATTCACAGGCAACTTCAGCGCCACAGCCGTTTTCAGATAGCCCTCAATGCAAAGGCTCTAGACGCAAATATTGGTATGAGAGCTAATTCAATCAAGGAAACACTGCATGTTGGTGAAGGGCATATTGAAGAAGGATCAGCCGAGTGGTTCTTGTGGGAGAACAACTCCATTTGGCTCACTAACTTCACACACCATCAGGCTTCCAAGCAGCTCTCAAGGAAACTCAGTTTTCACACTCTATGCTTAGTGCCCTTTGAGTGCATTATCTAGGAATGAACCTGGCAGAGCATCCCACACAAGCGAATGCTCCACATGCGGGTTTCACATGCCACCAACTCCACATTCTCACGCAACTTCAGCGCCACAGCCGTTTTCAGATAGCCCTCAATGCAAAGGCTCTAGACGCAAATATTTGTGTGAGAGCTAATTCAATCAAGGAAACACTGCATGTTGGTGAAGGGCATATTGAAGAAGGATCAGCCGAGTGGTTCTTGTGGGAGAACAACTTCATTTGGCTCACTAACTTCACACACCATCAGGCTTCCAAGCAGCTCTCAAGGAAACTCAGTTTTCACACTCTATGCTTAGTGCCCTTTGAGTGCATTATCTAGGAATGAACCTGGTAGAGCATCCCACACAAACGAATGCTCCACATGCGGGTTTCACATGCCACCAACTCCACATTCTCACGCAACTTCAGCGCCACAGCCGTTTTCAGATAGCCCTCAATGCAAAGGCTCTAGACGCAAATATTGGTGTGAGAGCTAGTTCAATCAAGGAAACACTGCATGTTTGTGAAGGGCATATTGAAGAATGATCGGCCGAGTGGTTCTTGTGGGAGAACAACTCCATTTGGCTCACTAACTTCACACACCATCAGGCTTCCAAGCAGCTCTCAAGGAAACTCAGTTTTCGCACTCTATGCTTAGTGCCCTTTGAGTGCATTATCTAGGAATGAACCTGGTAGAGCACCCCACACAAACGAATGCTCCACATGCGGGTTTCACATGCCACCAACTCCACATTCTCACGCAACTTCAGCGCCACCGCCGTTTTCACATAGCCCTCAATGCAAAGGCTCTAGACGCAAATATTGGTATGAGAGCTAATTCAATCAAGGAAACACTGCATGTTTGTGAAGGGCATATTGAAGAAGGATCAGCCGAGTGGTTCTTGTGGGAGAACAACTCCATTTGGCTCACTAACTTCACACACCATCAGGCTTCTAAGCAGCTCTCAAGGAAACTCAGTTTTCACACTCTATGCTTAGTGCCCTTTCAGTGCATTATCTAGGAATGAACCTGGTAGAACATCCCACACAAACGAATGCTCCACATGCGGGTTTCACATGCCACCAACTCCACATTCACAGGCAACTTCAGCGCCACGGCCGTTTTCAGATAGCCCTCAATGCAAAGGCTCTAGACGCAAATATTGGTGTGAGAGCTAATTCAATCAAGGAAACACTGCATGTTGGTGAAGGGCATATTGAAGAAGGATCAGCCGAGTGGTTCTTGTGGGAGAACAACTCCATTTGGCTCACTAACTTCACACACCATCAGGCTTCCAAGCAGCTCTCAAGGAAACTCAGTTTTCACACTCTATGCTTAGTGCCCTTTGAGTGCATTATCTAGGAATCAACCTGGTAGAGCATCCCACACAAACGAATGCTCCACATGCGGGTTTCACATGCCCCCAACTCCACATTCACAGGCAACTTCAGCGCCACAGCCGTTTTCAGATAGCCCTCAATGCAAAGGCTCTAGACGCAAATATTGGTATGAGAGCTAATTCAATCAAGGAAACACTGCATGTTGGTGAAGGGCATATTGAAGAAGGATCAGCCAAGTGGTTCTTGTGGGAGAACAACTCCATTTGGCTCAATAACTTCACACACCATCAGGCTTCCAAGCAGCTCTCAAGGAAACTCAGTTTTCACCCTCTATGCTTAGTGCCCTTTGAGTGCATTATCTAGGAATGAACCTGGTAGAGCATCCCACACAAACGAATGCTCCACATGCGGGTTTCACATGCCACCAACTCCACATTCACAGGCAACTTCAGCGCCACAGCCGTTTTCAGATAGCCCTCAATGCAAAGGCTCTAGACGCAAATATTGGTGTGAGAGCTAATTCAATCAAGGAAACACTGCATGTTGGTGAAGGGCATATTGAAGAAGGATCAGCCGAGTGGTTCTTGTGGGAGAACAACTCCATTTGGCTCACTAACTTCACACACCATCAGGCTTCCAAGCAGCTCTCAAGGAAACTCAGTTTTCACACTCTATGCTTAGTGCCCTTTGAGTGCATTATCTAGGAATGAACCTGGTAGAGCATCCCACACAAACGAATGCTCCACATGCGGGTTTCACATGCCACCAACTCCACATTCTCACGCAACTTCAGCGCCACAGCCGTTTTCAGATAGCCCTCAATGCAAAGGCTCTAGACGCAAATATTGGTGTGAGAGCTAATTCAATCAAGGAAACACTGCATGTTTGTGAAGGGCATATTGAAGAATGATCGGCCGAGTGGTTCTTGTGGGAGAACAACTCCATTTGGCTCACTAACTTCACACACCATCAGGCTTCCAAGCAGCTCTCAAGGAAACTCAGTTTTCACACTCTATGCTTAGTGCCCTTTGAGTGCATTATCTAGGAATGAACCTGGTAGAGCATCCCACACAAACGAATGCTCCACATGCGGGTTTCACATGCCACCAACTCCACATTCTCACGCAACTTCAGCGCCACAGCCGTTTTCAGATAGCCCTCAATGCAAAGGCTCTAGACGCAAATATTGGTATGAGAGCTAATTCAATCAAGGAAACACTGCATGTTGGTGAAGGGCATATTGAAGAAGGATCAGCCAAGTGGTTCTTGTGGGAGAACAACTCCATTTGGCTCACTAACTTCACACACCATCAGGCTTCCAAGCAGCTCTCAAGGAAACTCAGTTTTCACACTCTATGCTTAGTGCCCTTTGAGTGCATTATCTAGGAATGAACCTGGTAGAGCATCCCACACAAACGAATGCTCCACATGCGGGTTTCACATGCCACCAACTCCACATTCACAGGCAACTTCAGCGCCACAGCCATTTTCAGATAGCCCTCAATGCAAAGGCTCTAGACGCAAATATTGGTGTGAGAGCTAATTCAATCAAGGAAACACTGCATGTTGGTGAAGGGCATATTGAAGAAGGATCAGCCGAGTGGTTCTTGTGGGAGAACAACTCCATTTGGCTCACTAACTTCACACACCATCAGGCTTCCAAGCAGCTCTCAAGGAAACTCAGTTTTCACACTCTATGCTTAGTGCCCTTTGAGTGCATTATCTAGGAATGAACCTGGCAGAGCATCCCACACAAACGAATGCTCCACATGCGGGTTTCACATGCCACCAACTCCACATTCTCACGCAACTTCAGCGCCACAGCCGTTTTCAGATAGCCCTCAATGCAAAGGCTCTAGAAGCAAATATTTGTGTGAGAGCTAATTCAATCAAGGAAACACTGCATGTTGGTGAAGGGCATATTGAAGAAGGATCGGAACTGTGGTTCTTGTGGGAGAACAACTTCATTTGGCTCACTAACTTCACACACCATCAGGCTTCCAAGCAGCTCTCAAGGAAACTCAGTTTTCACACTCTATGCTTAGTGCCCTTTGAGTGCATTATCTAGGAATGAACCTGGTAGAGCATCCCACACAAACGAATGCTCCACATGCGGGTTTCACATGCCACCAACTCCACATTCTCACGCAACTTCAGCGCCACAGCCGTTTTCAGATAGCCCTCAATGCAAAGGCTCTAGACGCAAATATTGGTGTGAGAGCTAATTCAATCAAGGAAACACTGCATGTTGGTGAAGGGCATATTGAAGAAGGATCACCCAAGTGGTTCTTGTGGGAGAACAACTCCATTTGGCTCACTAACTTCACACACCATCAGGCTTCCAAGCAGCTCTCAAGGAAACTCAGTTTTCACACTCTATGCTTAGTGCCCTTTGAGTGCATTATCTAGGAATGAACCTGGTAGAGCATCCCACACAAACGAATGCTCCACATGCGGGTTTCACATGCCACCAACTCCACATTCTCACGCAAATTCAGCGCCACAGCCGTTTTCAGATAGCCCTCAATGCAAAGGCTCTAGACGCAAATATTGGTGTGAGAGCTAATTCAATCAAGGAAACACTGCATGTTGGTGAAGGGCATATTGAAGAAGGATTGGAACTGTGGTTCTTGTGGGAGAACAACTCCATTTGGCTCACTAACTTCACACACCATCAGGCTTCCAAGCAGCTCTCAAGGAAACTCAGTTTTCACACTCTATGCTTAGTGCCCTTTGAGTGCATTATCTAGGAATGAACCTGGTAGAGCATCCCACACAAACGAATGCTCCACATGCGGGTTTCACATGCCACCAACTCCACATTCACAGGCAACTTCAGCGCCACAGCCATTTTCAGATAGCCCTCAATGCAAAGGCTCTAGACGCAAATATTGGTGTGAGAGCTAATTCAATCAAGGAAACACTGCATGTTGGTGAAGGGCATATTGAAGAAGGATCAGCCGAGTGGTTCTTGTGGGAGAACAACTCCATTTGGCTCACTAACTTCACACACCATCAGGCTTCCAAGCAGCTCTCAAGGAAACTCAGTTTTCACACTCTATGCTTAGTGCCCTTTGAGTGCATTATCTAGGAATGAACCTGGTAGAACATCCCACACAAACGAATGCTCCACATGCGGGTTTCACATGCCACCAACTCCACATTCACAGGCAACTTCAGCGCCACGGCCGTTTTCAGATAGCCCTCAATGCAAAGGCTCTAGACGCAAATATTGGTGTGAGAGCTAATTCAATCAAGGAAACACTGCATGTTGGTGAAGGGCATATTGAAGAAGGATCAGCCGAGTGGTTCTTGTGGGAGAACAACTTCATTTGGCTCACTAACTTCACACACCATCAGGCTTCCAAGCAGCTCTCAAGGAAACTCAGTTTTCACACTCTATGCTTAGTGCCCGTTGAGTGCATTATGTAGGAATGAACATGGTAGAGCATCCCACACAAACGAATGCTCCACATGCGGGTTTCACATGCCACCAACTCCACATTCACACGCAACTTCAGCGCCACAGCCGTTTTCAGATAGCCCTCAATGCAAAGGCTCTAGACGCAAATATTGGTGTGAGAGCTAATTCAATCAAGGAAACACTGCATGTTGGTGAAGGGCATATTGAAGAAGGATCGGAACTGTGGTTCTTGTGGGAGAACAACTCCATTTGGCTCACTAACTTCACACACCATCAGGCTTCCAAGCAGCTCTCAAGGAAACTCAGTTTTCACACTCTATGCTTAGTGCCCTTTGAGTGCATTATCTAGGAATGAACCTGGTAGAGCATCCCACACAAACGAATGCTCCACATGCGGGTTTCACATGCCACCAACTCCACATTCTCACGCAACTTCAGCGCCACAGCCGTTTTCAGATAGCCCTCAATGCAAAGGCTCCAGACGCAAATATTGGTGTGAGAGCTAATTCAATCAAGGAAACACTGCATGTTGGTGAAGGGCATATTGAAGAAGGATCAGTCGAGTGGTTCTTGTGGGAGAACAACTCCATTTGGCTCACTAACTTCACACACCATCAGGCTTCCAAGCAGCTCTCAAGGAAACTCAGTTTTCACACTCTATGCTTAGTGCCCTTTGAGTGCATTATCTAGGAATGAACCTGGTAGAGCATCCCACACAAACGAATGCTCCACATGCGGGTTTCACATGCCACCAACTCCACATTCTCACGCAACTTCAGCGCCACAGCCGTTTTCAGATAGCCCTCAATGCAAAGGCTCTAGACGCAAATATTGGTGTGAGAGCTAATTCAATCAAGGAAACACTGCATGTTGGTGAAGGGCATATTGAAGAAGGATCAGCCGAGTGGTTCTTGTGGGAGAACAACTCCATTTGGCTCACTAACTTCACACACCATCAGGCTTCCAAGCAGCTCTCAAGGAAACTCAGTTTTCACACTCTATGCTTAGTGCCCTTTGAGTGCATTATCTAGGAATGAACCTGGTAGAGCATCCCACACAAACGAATGCTCCACATGCGGGTTTCACATGACACCAACTCCACATTCTCACGCAACTTCAGCGCCACAGTCGTTTTCAGATAGCCCTCAATGCAAAGGCTCTAGACGCAAATATTGGTGTGAGAGCTAATTCAATCAAGGAAACACTGCATGTTGGTGAAGGGCATATTGAAGAAGGATCAGCCAAGTGGTTCTTGTGGGAGAACAACTCCATTTGGCTCACTAACTTCACACACCATCAGGCTTCCAAGCAGCTCTCAAGGAAACTCAGTTTTCACACTCTATGCTTAGTGCCCTTTGAGTACCTAGGACTGAAATGAAGCTTGGTGAGCATCCCACACAAACGAATGCTCCACATGCGGGTTTCACATGCCACCAACTCCACATTCTCACGCAACTTCAGCGCCACAGCCGTTTTCAGATAGCCCTCAATGCAAAGGCTCTAGACGCAAATATTGGTGTGAGAGCTAATTCAATCAAGGAAACACTGCATGTTGGTGAAGGGCATATTGAAGAAGGATCGGCCGAGTGGTTCTTGTGGGAGAACAACTCCATTTGGCTCACTAACTTCACACACCATCAGGCTTCCAAGCAGCTCTCAAGGAAACTCAGTTTTCACACTCTATGCTTAGTGCCCTTTGAGTGCATTATCTAGGAATGAACCTTGTAGAGCATCCCACACAAACGAATGCTCCACATGCGGTTGTCACATGCCACCAACTCCACATTCTCAGGCAACTTCAGCGCCACAGCCGTTTTCAGATAGCCCTCAATGCAAAGGCTCTAGATGCAAATATTGGTGTGAGAGTTAATTCATTCAAGGAAGCACTGCATGTTGGTGAAGGGCATATTGAAGAAGGATCAACCGAGTGGTTCTTGTGGGAGAACAACTCCATTTGGCTCACTAACTTCACACACCATCAGGCTTCCAAGCAGCTCTCAAGGAAACTCAGTTTTCACACTCTATGCTTAGTGCCCTTTGAGTGCATTATCTAGGAATGAACCTGGTAGAGCATCCCACACAAACGAATGCTCCACATGCGGGTTTCACATGCCACCAACTCCACATTCTCACGCAAATTCAGCGCCACAGCCGTTTTCAGATAGCCCTCAATGCAAAGGCTCTAGACGCAAATATTGGTGTGAGAGCTAATTCAATCAAGGAAACACTGCATGTTGGTGAAGGGCATATTGAAGAAGGATCTTAACTGTGGTTCTTGTGGGAGAACAACTCCATTTGGCTCACTAACTTCACACACCATCAGGCTTCCAAGCAGCTCTCAAGGAAACTCAGTTTTCACACTCTATGCTTAGTGCCCTTTGAGTGCATTATCTAGGAATGAACCTGGTAGAACATCCCACACAAACGAATGCTCCACATGCGGGTTTCACATGCCACCAACTCCACATTCACAGGCAACTTCAGCGCCACGGCCGTTTTCAGATAGCCCTCAATGCAAAGGCTCTAGACGCAAATATTGGTGTGAGAGCTAATTCAATCAAGGAAACACTGCATGTTGGTGAAGGGCATATTGAAGAAGGATCAGCCGAGTGGTTCTTGTGGGAGAACAACTTCATTTGGCTCACTAACTTCACACACCATCAGGCTTCCAAGCAGCTCTCAAGGAAACTCAGTTTTCACACTCTATGCTTAGTGCCCTTTGAGTGCATTATCTAGGAATGAACATGGTAGAGCATCCCACACAAACGAATGCTCCACATGCGGGTTTCACATGCCACCAACTCCACATTCACACGCAACTTCAGCGCCACAGCCGTTTTCAGATAGCCCTCAATGCAAAGGCTCTAGACGCAAATATTGGTGTGAGAGCTAATTCAATCAAGGAAACACTGCATGTTGGTGAAGGGCATATTGAAGAAGGATCGGAACTGTGGTTCTTGTGGGAGAACAACTCCATTTGGCTCACTAACTTCACACACCATCAGGCTTCCAAGCAGCTCTCAAGGAAACTCAGTTTTCACACTCTATGCTTAGTGCCCTTTGAGTGCATTATCTAGGAATGAACCTGGTAGAGCATCCCACACAAACGAATGCTCCACATGCGGGTTTCACATGCCACCAACTCCACATTCTCACGCAACTTCAGCGCCACAGCCGTTTTCAGATAGCCCTCAATGCAAAGGCTCCAGACGCAAATATTGGTGTGAGAGCTAATTCAATCAAGGAAACACTGCATGTTGGTGAAGGGCATATTGAAGAAGGATCACCCAAGTGGTTTTTGTGGGAGAACAACTCCATTTGGCTCACTAACTTCAGACACCATCAGGCTTCCAAGCAGCTCTCAAGGAAACTCAGTTTTCACACTCTATGCTTAGTGCCCTTTGAGTGCATTATCTAGGAATGAACCTGGTAGAGCATCCCACACAAACGAATGCTCCACATGCGGGTTTCACATGACACCAACTCCACATTCTCACGCAACTTCAGCGCCACAGCCGTTTTCAGATAGCCCTCAATGCAAAGGCTCTAGACGCAAATATTGGTGTGAGAGCTAATTCAATCAAGGAAACACTGCATGTTGGTGAAGGGCATATTGAAGAAGGATCAGCCGAGTGGTTCTTGTGGGAGAACAACTCCATTTGGCTCACTAACTTCACACACCATCAGGCTTCCAAGCAGCTCTCAAGGAAACTCAGTTTTCACACTCTATGCTTAGTGCCCTTTGAGTGCATTATCTAGGAATGAACCTGGTAGAGCATCCCACACAAACGAATGCTCCACATGCGGGTTTCACATGACACCAACTCCACATTCTCACGCAACTTCAGCGCCACAGTCGTTTTCAGATAGCCCTCAATGCAAAGGCTCTAGACGCAAATATTTGTGTGAGAGCTAATTCAATCAAGGAAACACTGCATGTTGGTGAAGGGCATATTGAAGAAGGATCAGCTGAGTGGTTCTTGTGGGAGAACAACTCCATTTGGCTCACTAACTTCACACACCATCAGGCTTCCAAGCAGCTCTCAAGGAAACTCAGTTTTCACACTCTATGCTTAGTGCCCTTTGAGCACCTAGGACTGAAATGAAGCTTGGTGAGCATCCCACACAAACGAATGCTCCACATGCGGGTTTCACATGCCACCAACTCCACATTCTCAGGCAACTTCAGCGCCACAGCCGTTTTCAGATAGCCCTCAATGCAAAGGCTCTAGACGCAAATATTGGTGTGAGAGCTAATTCAATCAAGGAAACACTGCATGTTGGTGAAGGGCATATTGAAGAAGGATCGGCCGAGTGGTTCTTGTGGGAGAACAACTCCATTTGGCTCACTAACTTCACACACCATCAGGCTTCCAAGCAGCTCTCAAGGAAACTCAGTTTTCACACTCTATGCTTAGTGCCCTTTGAGTGCATTATCTAGGAATGAACCTTGTAGAGCATCCCACACAAACGAATGCTCCACATGCTGTTGTCACATGCCACCAACTCCACATTCTCAGGCAACTTCAGCGCCACAGCCGTTTTCAGATAGCCCTCAATGCAAAGGCTCTAGATGCAAATATTGGTGTGAGAGTTAATTCATTCAAGGAAGCACTGCATGTTGGTGAAGGGCATATTGAAGAAGGATCAACCGAGTGCTTCTTGTGGGAGAACAACTCTATTTGGCTCACTAACTTCACACACCATCAGGCTTCCAAGCAGCTCTCAAGGAAACTCAGTTTTCACACTCTATGCTTAGTGCCCTTTGAGTGCATTATCTAGGAATGAACCTGGTAGAGCATCCCACACAAACGAATGCTCCACATGCGAGTTTCACATGCCACCAACTCCACATTCACAGGCAACTTCAGCGCCACTGCCGTTTTCAGATAGCCCTCAATGCAAAGGCTCTAGATGCAAATATTTGTGTGAGAGTTAATTCAATCGAGGAAGCACTGCATGTTGGTGAAGGGCATATTGAAGAAGGATCAGCTGAGTGGTTCTTGTGGGAGAACAACTCTATTTGGCTCCCTAACTTCACACACCATCAGGCTTCCAAGCAGCTCTCAAGGAAACTCAGTTTTCACACTCTATGCTTAGTGCCCTTTGAGTGCATTATCTAGGAATGAACCTGGTAGAGCATCCCACACAAACGAATGCTCCACATGCGAGTTTCACATGCCACCAACTCCACATTCTCACGCAACTTCAGCGCCACAGCCGTTTTCAGATAGCCCTCAATGCAAAGGCTCTAGACGCAAATATTGGTGTGAGAGCTAATTCAATCAAGGAAACACTGCATGTTGGTGAAGGGCATATTGAAGAAGGATCAGCCGAGTGCTTCTTGTGGGAGAACAACTCCATTTGGCTCACTAACTTCACACACCATCAGGCTTCCAAGCAGCTCTCAAGCAAACTCAGTTTTCACACTCTATGCTTAGTGCCCTTTGAGTGCATTATCTAGGAATGAACCTGGTAGAGCATCCCACACAAACGAATGCTCCACATGCGGGTTTCACATGCCACCAACTCCACATTCTCACGCAACTTCAGCGCCACAGCCGTTTTCAGATAGCCCTCAATGCAAAGGCTCTAGACGCAAATATTTGTGTGAGAGCTAATTCAATCAAGGAAACACTGCATGTTGGTGAAGGGCATATTGAAGAAGTATCGGCCGAGTGGTTCTTGTGGGAGAACAACTCCATTTGGCTCACTAACTTCACACACCATCAGGCTTCCAAGCAGCTCTCAAGGAAACTCAGTTTTCACACTCTATGCTTAGTGCCCTTTGAGTAGCTAGGACTGAAATGAACCTGGTAGAGCATCCCACACAAACGAATGCTCCACATGCGGGTTTCACATGCCACCAACTCCACATTGACAGGCAACTTCAGCGCCACAGCCGTTTTCAGATAGCCCTCAATGCAATGGCTCTAGACGCAAATATTGGTGTGGGAGATAATTCAATCAAGGAAACACTGCATGTTGGTGAAGGGCATATTGAAGAAGGATCAGTCGAGTGGTTCTTGTGGGAGAACAACTCCATTTAGCTCACTAACTTCACACACCATCAGGCTTCCAAGCAGCTCTCAAGGAAACTCAGTTTTCACACTCTATGCTTAGTGCTCTTTGAGTGCATTATCTAAGAATGAACCTGGTAGAGCATCCCACACAAACGAATGCTCCACATGCGGGTTTCACATGCCACCAACTCCACATTCACAGGCAACTTCAGCACCACAGCCGTTTTCAGATAGCCCTCAATGCAATGGCTCTAGACGCAAATATTTGTGTGGGAGATAATTCAATCAAGGAAACACTGCATGTTGGTGAAGGGCATATTGAAGAAGGATCAGCCGAGTGGTTCTTGTGGGAGAACAACTCCATTTGGCTCACTAACTTCACAAATCATCAGGCTTCTAAGCAGCTCTCAAGGAAACTCAGTTTTCACACTCTATGCTTAGTGCCCTTTGAGTAGCTAGGACTGAAATGAACCTGGTAGAGCATCCCACACAAACGAATGCTCCACATGCGGGTTTCACATGCCACCAACTCCACATTGACAGGCAACTTCAGCGCCACAGCCGTTTTCAGATAGCCCTCAATGCAATGGCTCTAGACGCAAATATTGGTGTGGGAGATAATTCAATCAAGGAAACACTGCATGTTGGTGAAGGGCATATTGAAGAAGGATCGGCTGAGTGGTTCTTGTGGGAGAACAACTCCATTTGGCTCACTAACTTCACACACCATCAGGCTTCCAAGCAGCTCTCAAGGAAACTCAGTTTTCACACTCTATGCTTAGTGCCCTTTGAGTGCATTTTCTAGGAATGAACCTTGTAGAGCATCCCACACAAACGAATGCTCCACATGCGGGTTTCACATGCCACCAACTCCACATTCTTACGCAACTTCAGCGCCACAGCCGTTTTCAGATAGCCCTCAATGCAAAGGCTCTAGATGCAAATATTGGTGTGAGAGTTAATTCATTCAAGGAAGCACTGCATGTTGGTGAAGGGCATATTGAAGAAGGATCAACCGAGTGGTTCTTGTGGGAGAACAACTCTATTTGGCTCACTAACTTCACACACCATCAGGCTTCCAAGCAGCTCTCAAGGAAACTCAGTTTTCACACTCTATGCTTAGTGCCCTTTGAGTGCATTATCTAGGAATGAACCTGGTAGAGCATCCCACACAAACGAATGCTCCACATGCGAGTTTCACATGCCACCAACTCCACATTCTCACGCAACTTCAGCGCCACCGCCGTTTTCAGATAGCCCTCAATGCAAAGGCTCTAGATGCAAATATTTGTGTGAGAGTTAATTCAATCGAGGAAGCACTGCATGTTGGTGAAGGGCATATTGAAGAAGGATCAGCTGAGTGGTTCTTGTGGGAGAACAACTCCATTTGGCTCACTAACTTCACACACCATCAGGCTTCCAAGCAGCTCTCAAGGAAACTCAGTTTTCACACTCTATGCTTAGTGCCCTTTGAGTGCATTATCTAGGAATGAACCTGGTAGAGCATCCCACACAAACGAATGCTCCACATGCGGGTTTCACATGCCACCAACTCCACATTCTCACGCAACTTCAGCTCCACAGCCGTTTTCAGATAGCCCTCAATGCAAAGGCTCTAGACGCAAATATTGGTGTGAGAGCTAATTCAATCAAGGAAACACTGCATGTTGGTGAAGGGCATATTGAAGAAGGATCAGCCGAGTGCTTCTTGTGGGAGAACAACTCCATTTGGCTCACTAACTTCACACACCATCAGGCTTCCAAGCAGCTCTCAAGGAAACTCAGTTTTCACACTCTATGCTTAGTGCCCTTTGAGTGCATTATCTAGGAATGAACCTGGTAGAGCATCCCACACAAACGAATGCTCCACATGCGGGTTTCACATGCCACCAACTCCACATTCACAGGCAACTTCAGCGCCACAGCCGTTTTCAGATAGCCCTCAATGCAAAGGCTCTAGACGCAAATATTGGTGTGAGAGCTAATTCAATCAAGGAAACACTGCATGTTGGTGAAGGGCATATTGAAGAAGGATCGGCCGAGTGGTTCTTGTGGGAGAACAACTCCATTTGGCTCACTAACTTCACACACCATCAGGCTTCCAAGCAGCTCTCAAGGAAACTCAGTTTTCACACTCTATGCTTAGTGCCCTTTGAGTAGCTAGGACTGAAATGAACCTGGTAGAGCATCCCACACAAACGAATGCTCCACATGCGGGTTTCACATGCCACCAACTCCACATTGACAGGCAACTTCAGCGCCACAGCCGTTTTCAGATAGCCCTCAATGCAATGGCTCTAGACGCAAATATTGGTGTGGGAGATAATTCAATCAAGGAAACACTGCATGTTGGTGAAGGGCATATTGAAGAAGGATCGGCCGAGTGGTTCTTGTGGGAGAACAACTCCATTTGGCTCACTAACTTCACACACCATCAGGCTTCCAAGCAGCTCTCAAGGAAACTCAGTTTTCACACTCTATGCTTAGTGCCCTTTCACTGCATTATCTAGGAATGAACCTGGTAGAGCATCCCACACAAACGAATGCTCCACATGCGGGTTTCACATGCCACCAACTCCACATTCACAGGCAACTTCAGCGCCACAGCCGTTTTCAGATAGCCCTCAATGCAAAGGCTCTAGACGCAAACATTTTTGTGGGAGATAATTCAATCAAGGAAACACTGCATGTTGGTGAAGGGCATATTGAAGAAGGATCAGCCGAGTGGTTCTTGTGGGAGAACAACTCCATTTGGCTCACTAACTTCACAAACCATCAGGCTTCTAAGCAGCTCTCAAGGAAACTCAGTTTTCACACTCTATGCTTAGTGCCCTTTGAGTGCATTATCTAGGAATGAACCTGGTAGAGCATCCCACACAAACGAATGCTCCACATGCGGGTTTCACATGCCACCAACTCCACATTCTCACGCAACTTCAGCGCCACAGCCATTTTCAGATAGCCCTCAATGCAACGGCTCTAGACGCAAATATTGGTGTGGGAGCTAATTCAATCAAGGAAACACTGCATGTTGGTGAAGGGCATATTGAAGAAGGATCAGCCGAGTGGTTCTTGTGGGAGAACAACTCCATTTAGCACACTAACTTCACACACCATCAGGCTTCCAAGCAGCTCTCAAGGAAACTCAGTTTTCACACTCTATGCTTAGTGCCCTTTGAGTACCTAGGACTGAAATGAAGCTGGTAGAGCATCCCACACAAACGAATGCTCCACATGCGAGTTTCACATGCCACCAACTCCACATTCACAGGCAACTTCAGCGCCACAGCCGTTTTCAGATAGCCCTCAATGCAAAGGCTCTACACGCAAATATTTGTGTGGGAGATAATTCAATCAAGGAAACACTGCATGTTGGTGAAGGGCATATTGAAGAAGGATCAGCCGAGTGGTTCTTGTGGGAGAACAACTCTATTTGGCTCACTAACTTCACACACCATCAGGCTTCCAAGCAGCTCTCAAGGAAACTCAGTTTTCACACTCTATTCTTAGTGCCCTTTGAGTGCATTATCTAGGAATGAACCTGGTAGAGCATCCCACACAAACGAATGCTCCACATGCGGGTTTCACATGCCACCAACTCCACATTCACAGGCAACTTCAGCGCCACAGCCGTTTTCAGATAGCCCTCAATGCAAAGGCTCTAGACGCAAATATTGGTGTGGGAGATAATTCAATCAAGGAAACACTGCATGTTGGTGAAGGGCATATTGAAGAAGGATCAGCCGAGTGGTTCTTGTGGGAGAACAACTCCATTTGGCTCACTAACTTCACACACCATCAGGCTTCCAAGCAGCTCTCAAGGAAACTCAGTTTTCACACTCTATGCTTAGTGCCCTTTGAGTGCATTATCTAGGAATGAACCTGGTAGAGCATCCCACACAAACGAATGCTCCACATGCGGGTTTCACATGCCACCAACTCCACATTCTCACGCAACTTCAGCGCCACAGCCGTTTTCAGATAGCCCTCAATGCAAAGGCTCTAGACGCAAATATTTGTGTGAGAGCTAATTCAATCAAGGAAACACTGCATGTTGGTGAAGGGCATATTGAAGAAGGATCGGAACTGTGGTTCTTGTGGGAGAACAACTCCATTTGGCTCACTAACTTCACACACCATCAGGCTTCCAAGCAGCTCTCAAGGAAACTCAGTTTTCACACTCTATGCTTAGTGCCCTTTGAGTGCATTATCTAGGAATGAACCTGGTAGAGCATCCCACACAAACGAATGCTCCACATGCGGGTTTCACATGCCACCAACTCCACATTGACAGGCAACTTCAGCGCCACAGCTGTTTTCAGATAGCCCTCAATGCAACGGCTCTAGAAGCAAATATTGGTGTGAGAGATAATTCAATCAAGGAAACACTGCATGTTGGTGAAGGGCATATTGAAGAAGGATCAGTCGAGTGGTTCTTGTGGGAGAACAACTCTATTTGGCTCACTAACTTCACACACCATCAGGCTTCCAAGCAGCTCTCAAGGAAACTCAGTTTTCACACTCTATGCTTAGTGCCCTTTGAGTGCATTATCTAGGAATGAACCTGGTAGAGCATCCCACACAAACGAATGCTCCACATGCGAGTTTCACATGCCACCAACTCCACATTCACAGGCAACTTCAGCGCCACAGCCGTTTTCAGATAGCCCTCAATGCAAAGGCTCTAGATGCAAATATTTGTGTGAGAGTTAATTCAATCGAGGAAGCACTGCATGTTGGTGAAGGGCATATTGAAGAAGGATCAGCTGAGTGGTTCTTGTGGGAGAACAACTCTATTTGGCTCACTAACTTCACACACCATCAGGCTTCCAAGCAGCTCTCAAGGAAACTCAGTTTTCACACTCTATGCTTAGTGCCCTTTGAGTACCTAGGACTTAAAGGAAGCTGGTAGAGCATCCCACACAAACGAATGCTCCACATGCGGGTTTCACATGCCACCAACTCCACATTCTCACGCAACTTCAGCGCCACAGCCGTTTTCAGATAGCCCTCAATGCAAAGGATCTAGACGCAAATATTGGTGTGAGAGTTAATTCAATCAAGGAAGCACTGCATGTTGGTGAAGGGCATATTGAAGAAGGATCAGCCGAGTGGTTCTTGTGGGAGAACAACTCCATTTGGCTCACTAACTTCACACACCATCAGGCTTCCAAGCAGCTCTCAAGGAAACTCAGTTTTAACACTCTATGCTGAATGCGGAAAAAGATGGCCGACTGCAGAGAGCTGGTGTAGGGTGGAGTAGGGAAGGAGGGGAGCCGATCCAGCAGAGAAACAGGCCAGGAGGTGCGAAACTGTAGGGAGAAGAACGAGAAGGTCACTGGAGTTCACTAAAGCAAGAAGATCTACACAGCGTGAAGGAACAGCCGCAAAAAGTAGGAAAGAAAATACAGCACGCCGCGAGAAACCTGGTGAGTCACGATCCCAGGCAGGGGGAAGGCGGCGGAGGCTCAACCGCCCCAGGGAAAACAGAGGCGGCTGGAAGGATAGGCGCCCACACCGACAGGGGCACCAGTCCCCTGGAAGGCAGGAGCCCCCAGAGGAGGCTACTGGACTGGTCATTGGGTGCATCATCCCTGCAGAAGTGGAGGAAAAGCTGGGGAGATTTCCCAGAGGCTTGCCTACCCGCTGCTCAGCGGCTGAGGGAGAGTGCAGAGGGAACAGGAACGGCGCTGTGGGACTGGGGCTCAGAGATCCCCGTATCGGCTCTGAGCTGTGGACTGGCTGCGGGAGAGTCAGTGGATCCTGTTGCTGGACTAGCCCTGAGCCCCAGAGGCTGGGCAACGCTTGACAGGGCCTCACGTCCTGGGCAGAGGAGCAGACTAGTGGGGGCACATCTCACCTCAAGGGCTCTGTGCCTCTCAGAGATCCGCTTCTACCCTTGAGAGAGTGCAGCTGAGGAAGTGGCTTCTTCAGGGCAGAGTCCCCAGCTGGGCTCAGCTAGAGAGGCCAGACCAGAGCAGGCTCAGCTGAACTGGCCGGACAGGTTTTCCCAGCAGGAGCCTACTCGGAAAGACCTGCCTGCGGTGTTGCAGCCCTCAGCGGAGCAGCGCTTCCGAGTTTGGCACTGGGGCCGCGGAGATTTCCAGCCCAGCACAGGCCGGGGTTGGGGATTTTAGACTCCGAGCAGCAGGAGCCCCTGCTGTGCTAACCTCAAGCCCTGAAGGAGAGTCTCGGCTCAGCACTGAGGCGGAGACCCCCGCTGTATTAGCCTTGTGACCCAAAGCCCAGGTGCGGCTCAGCAGAGTGAATCTGTAGGGCACTGCCTTTGAGAGGGAGCCACAGGGGAAGGGGCCTGGCACTAGGGCTGGCCCACAAAGCCTCCTGACCCAGCTCAGGGCTGTGATCTACAGACCCTGAAAGCAGCTGGTGACTCAGGCAGTAAGCCCTGCTGGGCTCAGCCGGAGACCCCAAACCAGAGCCGGCTCAGCTGAATCACCGCTAAAATCTCAAAACAACAAGAAGCAAAAACACAATGAGGAGAAGTATCAGAAAAAGCAATGACCCAGAGGAAAGATCAAGCACTCCCTCCCAATACAACCAAAAACTAATCTCAATATCTGAGATGCAAGATGAAGACATAGAGGAACTATCAGATAAGGACTTTAAGAAGCTAATGATGAAATTCGTCAGAGAGAGTGAAAAGCGCTGGGAAGAGTCTAAGGCATTCGAAAACCATATCACTGCAGAAATAAATCAAATCAAAAAGGGAATCCTCGATATAGAGCACAAAATTGAAAGCCTAACCAACAGAATGAACACAGCAGAGGACAGAATATCAGAATTGGAAGATAATCAGAATGAAAGGCAGCAGCTCATCAAACAGTTGGAGACAAATCTAGAGAAAGCCAATAGGTCCATACAGGAAATGAAAGACAACCTCAAAAACTCAAATATTAGAATAATAGGCCTTCCCGAAGGAGTGGAAAAGGAGACAGGCTTGCAACGGGTGCTCAATGAGATAATACAGGAGAACTTCCAGAATATTGGAAATATAAATCCAGCACAAATCCAGGAAGGGCAAAGAACCCCCAGGAGATACGACCCAAACAAATCGTCTCCCAGACATGTGGTCCTCAAGCTACCTTCAAGTGAATACAAGGAAACCATTCTAAGACAAGTAAGAAAAAAGGATAAGATTACTTTCAGGGGAAGGGAAATCAGGATCACAGCCGACCTATCAGAAGAAACGCTCCAAGCAAGGAGAGAATGGGGTAAAACCTATCAAATCCTGAAACAAAACAACTGCCAACCAAGAATAATGTACCCAGCAAAGCTCTCATTTATATTTGAGAATGAAATCAAATACTTCAACAGTAAAGAGAAACTCGAAGAATACATCAACACGAAACCAGCTCTGGAAAATCTCCTCAGGAAGGTGCTAAACCCAGAAAGAAAAAATACAAACCAAAATCAAAGATGGCAAATGGGAAGACCTCCCCACTAAAATCCATACAAGAAAAGTCAACCAATCAAGAACTCTAATAGTCGCAAATACACACTTGCATACTTACACTCATGGCAGCCCAAAACCAATTCCTTTCAATATTATCTCTAAACACAAATGGCTTAAACTCACCAATCAAAAGGCATAGATTAACGGAATGGATCATCAAACAGCACCCAACTATATGTTGTCTACAAGAGACACATCTAACCAGAAAATCCTGTAAGAAATTTAAAGTGAAAGGATGGAAAAAGACATTTCATGCCAATGGACGAGAAAAAAAGGCTGGCGTAGCTGTTCTAATCTCAGATGACCTAGACTTCAAGCTGACAGACATCAAAAAGGACAGAGAAGGACATTATATATTGGTGAAGGGACTGATCCATCAAGAAGTAATTACAATCGTGAACATATATGCACCTAATTCCAATGCGCCTAGCTTCGTGAAGCAACTACTTACAGACTTAAGGGGAGACATAGATACACACACAATAATAGTGGGTGATCTTAACACCCCACTAACAACTATAGACAGATCAACAAAACAAAAACTCAACAAAGAAACAACAGAGCTCGTACAAACATTAGAACAACTAGACTTGGTAGACATTTATAGAATTTTTTATCCTAAGACCACAGATTATACATTTTTTTCAGCAGTGCATGGCACCTTCTCCAGGATCGACCACATGATAGGACACAAAGCAAATCTAAAAAACTTCAAAAAGATAGGAATCATACCATGTACCCTCTCAGACCACCACGGAATGAAACTGGAAATCAGCAATTCAAAATGTCCCAGGAAATATAGAAACTCTTGGAGGCTGAACAATATGCTATTAAACGAACAATGGGTCAGGGAAGAAATTAAAGATGAGATCAAAAAATTTATGGAAACCAATGAAAACTCTGACACAACATTCCAAAACTTGTGGGACACTGCCAAAACAGTGCTACGGGGTAAACTCATCGCAATTGGAGCTCATGTCAAGGCCCAAGAGAGTCGCCAAATACAGGAACTAACCACACACCTCCAGGATTTGGAAAAGCAGCAGCAGATGAGCCCCACACACAACAGGAAACAAGAAATCATCAAAACAAGGGAGGAAATCAACCAGATAGAAATAAAAAAAACCATACACAAAATCAACGAATCAAAAAGCTGGTTTTTTGAAAAGATAAACAAAATAGACACCCCGCTGGCCCGTCTGACAAAGAAAAAACAAGAGAAAGCTAGAATTAACAGCATCAAAGATGAAAAAGGCAACATAACAACAGACATTACAACCATTAAGAACATAATCAGAAATTACTACAAAGCACTGTACTCCAACAAATCAGAAGACCACCAAGAAATGGAAAAGTTCTTAGACTCACACAACCTGCCAAAACTTAGCCCAGAGGCAACAATCAACCTGAACAAACCCATAACTGAAGCAGAGATTGAATCAGTGATTAAAGACCTCCCAACAAAGAAAAGCCCAGGCCCAGACGGCTTCACTACAGAATTCTACAAAACATTCCGAACAGAACTAACTCCAATCCTCTACAAACTCTTCAAAACAATAGAAAAGGAAGCAACCCTTCCAAACTCATTCTATGAAGCCAACATTACCTTAATCCCAAAACCGGGCAGAGATCCTACAGAGAAAGAAAACTACAGACCTATCTCTTTGATGAACATTGATGCTAAGATTCTCAACAAAATCCTAGCCAACAGAATTCAAAAACACATCAGACAGATCATTCATCCAGATCAAGTAGGATTCATCCCTGGAATGCAGGGATGGTTCAACATTCGCAAATCCATAAATGTGATACACCACATCCAAAAACTGAAAAACAAGAATCACATGATAGTATCAATAGATGCAGAAAAAGCTTTCGACAAAATTCAGCACAACTTCCTGCTAAAGACCCTAACCAAGGTAGGCATAGATGGAAAAATCCACAACATAATCAAAGCAATATATGAAAAACCCAATGCCAGCATCATACTGAATGGAGAAAAACTGGAACCCTTCCCACTGAGATCTGGAACAAGACAGGGATGTCCGCTTTCTCCGCTGCTATTCAACATAGTTCTAGAGGTACTCGCTGAGGCCATAAGACAAGAAAAAGAAATCAAAGGAATCCAAATGGGAAATGAAGAAGTCAAGCTTTCACTATATGCAGATGACATGATTCTTTATATGGAAGAGCCAAAAGGCTCAACACAGAGACTACTAGAACTTATACGAGAGTTTGGTAGAGTGGCAGGGTACAAAATTAATGAACAAAAATCAACAGCCATAGTGTATGCTAACAGCCCCAAGTTGGAAAAAGATCTAACCAGCAAGATACCATTCAAAGTAACAAAGGAAAGCATGAAGTATCTGGGAATTAACCTAACCAAAAATGTTGGAGACCTATTCGAGGAAAACTACAAACGACTTAAAAAAGAAATTGAACAAGATCTAGAAAGATGGAGTAACATCCCATGCTCCTGGATAGGTAAAATCAATATCATTAAAATGTCTATACTGCCAAAAGCAATATATACATTCAACGCAATCCCAATCAAATTGCCCAAAACATTCTTCACAGACCTGGAAACAATGATTCAAAGGTTCATCTGGAAACACAAAAAACCACGAATAGCTAGAACCATTCTCAAGAACAGGAAATTAGCAGGGGGAATCACAGTTCCGGACCTCTGGACATACTATAGGGCAGTGGTTATCAAAACAGCCTGGTACTGGCACAAAAATAGAGAAGAAGATCAATGGAGCAGAATAGAAACACCAGATGGGAACCCACAGAAATACAGCCAAATAATCTTTGACAAAAAGACAAACGACAACCCAGGCAAATGGAAAGGTCTGTTCAATAAATGCTGTTGGGACAACTGGTTGATAGCCTGCAGAAACAAAAAGATAGACCCACATCTCTCACCATATACTAAGATCAAATCCAAATGGATAAAAGATTTAAACCTACATCCAGAAACCTTCAAACTTTTGGAAGAAAATGTTGGAAACACACTGGAACACTTAGGGGTAGGCCCTCACTTCCTAAAAAAGACTCCAAATGCAGTAGAAATCAAGACCAAAATAAACAATTGGGACCTCATCAAACTAAGAAGCTTCTGTACAGCTAGAGAAACAATCAACAAAGTAAAAAGGCAACCCACAGAATGGGAGAAGATCTTTGCACACGACTTAGGTGATAGAGGGCTGATCTCCAGAATATACAAAGAGCTACAAAACAACCAAAATGTCAAAACAAACAAGCCACTCAAGAAATGGGCACGGGAAATGGGCAAACACTTCACAAAGGAACAAACCCAAATGGCAAATAAACATATGAAAAAATGCTCAAGTTCCCTGGCAATAAGGGAAATCCAAATTAAAACATCAATGAGGTACCACCTAACGCCAGTAAGACTGGCCCACATGAATAAAAGCACCAACAACACTTGTTGGCGAGGTTGCGGGGAAAAGGGAACCCTACTCCACTGCTGGTGGGGCTGCAGACTGGTACAGCCTCTATGGAAATCAGTATGGAGAACATTCAAACAACTCAAATACAACATACCGTATGACCCGGCAATAGCACTCCTAGGAATATATCCAGAACACTTGTTTTATGAGAAACCAACATGCACTCCTATGCTCATAGCAGCACAATCAGTAATTGCAAAGACATGGAAGCAACCAAAATGCCCATCAACAGAGGATTGGATAAGAAAGCTATGGTTCATCTACTCCATGGAATACTACTCAGCTATTAAACAAAACAAAATGCAGTTCTTTGTGGCCAAATGGGCCAAACTGGAAACCATAATGCTAAGGGAAATGAGCCAATCCCAAAAGGTTAAATACCACATGTTTGCCTTAATTTAAGATGACACGATGTTATGTATAACAAGTTATGTTATGAATGTTATATGTTGTGTATAAACCTAAATTGAAATGTCAATGAGGTGGTCACAGAAGGTGGATAAGAAATCGCATTTACTTTTACCATATTGGTTACTCGTTACTATGTCAATTAATTCCATGGTGATGTAAATTTTTGCTGATGGTATGTTGGAGCTTTTAATTGATCGGGATGATAGTCTGCTGGCTCTGTCTTCAGACCAGAGAGTGTATACCTAAGAAGCTGTTGAACTTATCTGGACAATAAGATGCTGGACTCTATGTTTGGTATATGCTTGCAATGGGGGAATCTCAACTGAACTTGAACTGTGGTTATGCAACAAGGTGGAGGAATCCACCATGGTGGGAGGGTTTGGGGAGGGGTGGGGAGAATCCCAGTACCTATGAAACTGTGTCACATAATACAATGTAATTAATGAATTTAAAATAAAATTTAAAAAAAAAAAAACACTCTATGCTTAGTGCCCTTTGGTGCATTATCTAGGAATGAACCTGGTAGAGCATCCCACACAAACGAATGCTCCACATGCGGGTTTCACATGCCACCAACTCCACATTCTCACGCAACTTAAGCGCCACAGCCGTTTTCAGATAGCCCTCAATGCAAAAGCTCTAGACGCAAATATTGGTGTGAGAGCTAATTCAATCAAGGAAACACTGCATGTTGGTGAAGGGCATATTGAAGAAGGATCGGAACTGTGGTTCTTGTGGGAGAACAACTCCATTTGGCTCACTAACTTCACACACCATCAGGCTTCCAAGCAGCTCTCAAGGAAACTCAGTTTTCACACTCTATTCTTAGTGCCCTTTGAGTGCATTATCTAGGAATGAACCTGGTAGAGCATCCCACACAAACGAATGCTCCACATGCGGGTTTCACATGCCACCAACTCCACATTCTCACGCAACTTCAGCGCCACAGCCGTTTTCAGATAGCCCTCAATGCAACGGCTCTAGAAGCAAATATTGGTGTGGGAGATAATTCAATCAAGGAAACACTGCATGTTGGTGAAGGGCATATTGAAGAAGGATCAGTCGAGTGGTTCTTGTGGGAGAACAACTCCATTTGACTCACTAACTTCACACACCATCAGGCTTCCAAGCAGCTCTCAAGGAAACTCAGTTTTCACACTCTATGCTTAGTGCCCTTTGAGTGCCTAGGACTGAAATGAAGCTTGGTGAGCATCCCACACAAACGAATGCTCCACATGCGGGTTTCACATGCCACCAACTCCACATTGTCACGCAACTTCAGCGCCACAGCCGTTTTCAGATAGCCCTCAATGCAAAGGCTCTAGACGCAAATATTGGTGTGAGAGCTAATTCAATCAAGAAAACACTGCATGTTGGTGAAGGGCATATTGAAGAAGGATCGGAACTGTGGTTATTGTGGGAGAACAACTCCATTTGGCTCACTAACTTCACACACCATCAGGCTTCCAAGCAGCTCTCAAGGAAACTCAGTTTTCACACTCTATGCTTAGTGCCCTTTGAGTACCTAGGACTGAAATGAAGCTTGGTGAGCATCCCACACAAACGAATGCTCCACATGCGGGTTTCACATGCCACCAACTCCACATTGACAGGCAACTCAGCGCCACAGCCGTTTTCAGATAGCCCTCAATGCAAAGGCTCTAGATGCAAATATTGGTGTGGGAGATAATTCAATCAAGGAAACACTGCATGTTGGTGAAGGGCATATTGAAGAAGGATCGGCCGAGTGGTTCTTGTGGGAGAACAACTCCATTTGGCTCACTAACTTCACACACCATCAGGCTTCCAAGCAGCTCTCAAGGAAACTCAGTTTTCACACTCTATTCTTAGTGCCCTTTGAGTGCATTATCTAGGAATGAACCTGGTAGAGCATCCCACACAAACGAATGCTCCACATGCGGGTTTCACATGCCACCAACTCCACATTCTCACGCAACTTCAGCGCCACAGCCGTTTTCAGATAGCCCTCAATGCAACGGCTCTAGAAGCAAATATTGGTGTGGGAGATAATTCAATCAAGGAAACACTGCATGTTGGTGAAGGGCATATTGAAGAAGGATCAGTCGAGTGGTTCTTGTGGGAGAACAACTCCATTTGACTCACTAACTTCACACACCATCAGGCTTCCAAGCAGCTCTCAAGGAAACTCAGTTTTCACACTCTATGCTTAGTGCCCTTTGAGTGCCTAGGACTGAAATGAAGCTTGGTGAGCATCCCACACAAACGAATGCTCCACATGCGGGTTTCACATGCCACCAACTCCACATTGTCACGCAACTTCAGCGCCACAGCCGTTTTCAGATAGCCCTCAATGCAAAGGCTCTAGACGCAAATATTGGTGTGAGAGCTAATTCAATCAAGAAAACACTGCATGTTGGTGAAGGGCATATTGAAGAAGGATCGGAACTGTGGTTATTGTGGGAGAACAACTCCATTTGGCTCACTAACTTCACACACCATCAGGCTTCCAAGCAGCTCTCAAGGAAACTCAGTTTTCACACTCTATGCTTAGTGCCCTTTGAGTGCCTAGGACTGAAATGAAGCTTGGTGAGCATCCCACACAAACGAATGCTCCACATGCGGGTTTCACATGCCACCAACTCCACATTGTCACGCAACTTCAGCGCCACAGCCGTTTTCAGATAGCCCTCAATGCAAAGGCTCTAGACGCAAATATTGGTGTGAGAGCTAATTCAATCAAGGAAGCACTTCATGTTGGTGAAGGGCATATTGAAGAAGGATCAGCCGAGTGGTTCTTGTGGGAGAACAACTCCATTTGGCTCACTAACTTCACACACCATCAGGCTTCCAAGCAGCTCTCAAGGAAACTCAGTTTTCACACTCTATGCTTAGTGCCCTTTGAGTGCATTATCTAGGAATGAACCTGGTAGAGCATCCCACACAAACGAATGCTCCACATGTGGGTTTCACATGCCACCAACTCCACATTCACAGGCAACTTCAGCGCCACAGCCGTTTTCAGATAGCCCTCAATGCAAAGGCTCTAGACGCAAATATTGGTGTGAGAGCTAATTCAATCAAGGAAACACTGCATGTTGGTGAAGGGCATATTGAAGAAGGATCGGAACTGGGGTTCTTGTGGGAGAACATCTCCATGTGGCTCACTAACTTCACACACCATCAGGCTTCCAAGCAGCTCTCAAGGAAACTCAGTTTTCACACTCTATGCTTAGTGCCCTTTGAGTGCATTATCTAGGAATGAACCTGGTAGAGCATCCCACACAAACGAATGCTCCACATGCGGGTTTCACATGCCACCAACTCCACATTCTCACGCAACTTCAGCGCCACAGCCGTTTTCAGATAGCCCTCAATGCAAAGGCTCTAGACGCAAATATTGGTATGAGAGCTAATTCAATCAAGGAAACACTGCATGTTGGTGAAGGGCATATTGAAGAAGGATCAGCCGAGTGGTTCTTGTGGGAGAACAACTCCATTTGGCTCACTAACTTCACACACCATCAGGCTTCCAAGCAGCTCTCAAGGAAACTCAGTTTTCACACTCTATGCTTAGTGCCCTTTGAGTGCATTATCTAGGAATGAACCTGGTAGAGCATCCCACACAAACGAATGCTCCACATGCGGGTTTCACATGCCACCAACTCCACATTCTCACGCAACTTCAGCGCCACAGCCGTTTTCAGATAGCCCTCAATGCAAAGGCTCTAGACGCAAATATTGGTGTGAGAGCTAATTCAATCAAGGAAACACTGCATGTTGGTGAAGGGCATATTGAAGAAGGATCAGCCGAGTGGTTCTTGTGGGAGAACAACTCCATTTGGCTCACTAACTTCACACACCATCAGGCTTCCAAGCAGCTCTCAAGGAAACTCAGTTTTCACACTCTATGCTTAGTGCCCTTTGAGTACCTAGGACTGAAATGAAGCTTGGTGAGCATCCCACACAAACGAATGTTGCACATGCGGGTTTCACATGCCACCAACTCCACATTCTCACGCAACTTCAGCGCCACAGCTGTTTTCAGATAGCCCTCAATGAAAAGGCTCTAGACGCAAATATTGGTGTGAGAGCTAATTCAATCAAGAAAACACTGCATGTTGGTGAAGGGCATATTGAAGAAGGATCGGAACTGTGGTTCTTGTGGGAGAACAACTCTATTTGGCTCACTAACTTCACACACCATCAGGCTTCCAAGCAGCTCTCAAGGAAACTCAGTTTTCACACTCTATGCTTAGTGCCCTTTGAGTACCTAGGACTGAAATGAAGCTTGGTGAGCATCCCACACAAACGAATGCTCCACATGCGGGTTTCACATGCCACCAACTCCACATTCACAGGCAACTCAGCGCCACAGCCGTTTTCAGATAGCCCTCAATGCAAAGGCTCTAGACGCAAATATTGGTGTGAGAGCTAATTCAATCAAGGAAACACTGCATGTTGGTGAAGGGCATATTGAAGAAGGATCGGCCGAGTGGTTCTTGTGGGAGAACAACTCCATTTGACTCACTAACTTCACACACCATCAGGCTTCCAAGCAGCTCTCAAGGAAACTCAGTTTTCACACTCTATGCTTAGTGCCCTTTGAGTGCATTATCTAGGAATGAACCTGGTAGAGCATCCCACACAAACGAGTGCTCCACATGCGGGTTTCACATGCCACCAACTCCACATTCTCACGCAACTTCAGCGCCACAGCCGTTTTCAGATAGCCCTCAATGCAAAGGCTCTAGACGCAAATATTGGTGTGAGAGCTAATTCAATCAAGGAAACACTGCATGTTGGTGAAGGGCATATTGAAGAAGGATCAGCCGAGTGGTTCTTGTGGGAGAACAACTCCATTTGGCTCACTAACTTCACACACCATCAGGCTTCCAAGCAGCTCTCAAGGAAACTCAGTTTTCACACTCTATGCTTAGTGCCCTTTGAGTGCATTATCTAGGAATGAACCTGGTAGAGCATCCCACACAAACGAATGCTCCACATGCGGGTTTCACATGCCACCAACTCCACATTGACAGGCAACTTCAGCGCCACAGCCGTTTTCAGATAGCCCTCAATGCAAAGGCTCTAGATGCAAATATTGGTGTGAGAGCTAATTCAATCAAGGAAACACTGCATGTTGGTGAAGGGCATATTGAAGAAGGATCGGAACTGTGGTTCTTGTGGAAGAACATCTCCATTTGGCTCACTAACTTCACACACCATCAGGCTTCCAAGCAGCTCTCAAGGAAACTCAGTTTTCACACTCTATGCTTAGTGCCCTTTGAGTACCTAGGACTGAAATGAAGCTTAGTGAGCATCCCAAACAAACGAATGCTCCACATGCAGGTTTCACATGCCACCAACTCCACATTCACACGCAACTTCAGCGCCACAGCCGTTTTCAGATAGCCCTCAATGCAAAGGATCTAGACGCAAATATTGGTGTGAGAGCTAATTCAATCAAAGAAACACTGCATGTTGGTGAAGGGCATATTGAAGAAGGATCAGCCGAGTGGTTCTTGTGGGAGAACAACTCCATTTAGCTCACTAACTTCACACACCATCAGGCTCCAAGCAGCTCTCAAGGAAACTCAGTTTTCACACTCTATGCTTAGTGCCCTTTGAGTACCTAGGACTGAAATGAAGCTGGTAGAGCATCCCACACAAACGAATGCTCCACATGCGGGTTTCACATGCCACCAACTCCACATTCACAGGCAACTTCAGCGCCACAGCCGTTTTCAGATAGCCCTCAATGCAAAGGCTCTAGACGCAAATATTGGTGTGAGAGCTAATTCAATCAAGGAAACACTGCATGTTGGTGAAGGGCATATTGAAGAAGGATCAGCCGAGTGGTTCTTGTGGGAGAACAACTCCATTTGGCTCACTAACTTCACACACCATCAGGCTTCCAAGCAGCTCTCAAGGAAACTCAGTTTTCACACTCTATGCTTAGTGCCCTTTGAGTGCATTATCTAGGAATGAACCTGGTAGAGCATCCCACACAAACGAATGCTCCACATGCGGGTTTCACATGCCACCAACTCCACATTCACAGGCAACTTCAGCGCCACAGCCGTTTTCAGATAGCCCTCAATGCAAAGGCTCTAGACGCAAATATTGGTGTGAGAGCTAATTCAATCAAGGAAACACTGCATATTGGTGAAGGGCATATTGAAGAAGGATCAGCCGAGTGGTTCTTGTGGGAGAACAACTACATTTGGATCACTAACTTCACAAACCATCAGGCTTCTAAGCAGCTCTCAAGGAAACTCAGTTTTCACACTCTATGCTTAGTGCCCTTTGAGTACCTAGGACTGAAATGAATCTTGGTGAGCATCCCACACAAACGAATGCTCCACATGCGGGTTTCACATGCCACCAACTCCACATTCTCACGCAACTTCAGCGCCACAGCCGTTTTCAGATAGCCCTCAATGCAAAGGCTCTAGACGCAAATATTGGTGTGAGAGTTAATTCAATCAAGGAAACACTGCATGTTGGTGAAGGGCATATTGAAGAAGGATCAGCCGAGTGGTTCTTGTGGGAGAACAACTCCATTTGGCTCACTAACTTCACACACCATCAGGCTTCCAAGCAGCTCTCAAGGAAACTCAGTTTTCACACTCTATGCTTAGTGCCCTTTGAGTGCATTATCTAGGAATGAACCTGGTAGAGCATCCCACACAAACGAATGCTCCACATGCGGGTTTCACATGCCACCAACTCCACATTCACAGGCAACTTCAGCGCCACAGCCGTTTTCAGATAGCCCTCAATGCAAAGGCTCTAGACGCGAATATTGGTGTGAGAGCTAATTCAATCAAGGAAGCACAGCATGTTGGTGAAGGGCATATTGAAGAAGGATCAGCCGAGTGGTTCTTGTGGGAGAACAACTCCATTTGGCTCACTAACTTCACACACCATCAGGCTCCCAAGCAGCTCTCAAGGAAACTCAGTTTTCACACTCTATGCTTAGTGCCCTTTGAGTACCTAGGACTGAAATGAAGCTGGTAGAGCATCCCACACAAACGAATGCTCCACATGCGGGTTTCACATGCCACCAACTCCACATTCACAGGCAACTTCAGCGCCACAGCCGTTTTCAGATAGCCCTCAATGCAAAGGCTCTAGACGCAAATATTGGTGTGAGAGCTAATTCAATCAAGGAAACACTGCATGTTGGTGAAGGGCATATTGAAGAAGGATCAGCCGAGTGGTTCTTGTGGGAGAACAACTCCATTTGGCTCACTAACTTCACACACCATCAGGCTTCCAAGCAGCTCTCAAGGAAACTCAGTTTTCACACTCTATGCTTAGTGCCCTTTGAGTGCATTATCTAGGAATGAACCTGGTAGAGCATCCCACACAAACGAATGCTCCACATGCGGGTTTCACATGCCACCAACTCCACATTCACAGGCAACTTCAGCGCCACAGCCGTTTTCAGATAGCCCTCAATGCAAAGTCTCTAGACGCAAATATTGGTGTGAGAGCTAATTCAATCAAGGAAACACTGCATGTTGGTGAAGGGCATATTGAAGAAGGATCAGCCGAGTGGTTCTTGTGGGAGAACAACTCCATTTGGCTCACTAACTTCACACACCATCAGGCTTCCAAGCAGCTCTCAAGGAAACTCAGTTTTCACACTCTATGCTTAGTGCCCTTTGAGTGCATTATCTAGGAATGAACCTGGTAGAGCATCCCACACAAACGAATGCTCCACATGCGGGTTTCACATGCCACCAACTCCACATTCTCACGCAACTTCAGCGCCACAGCCGTTTTCAGATAGCCCTCAATGCAAAGGCTCTAGACGCAAATATTGGTGTGAGAGCTAATTCAATCAAGGAAACACTGCATATTGGTGAAGGGCATATTGAAGAAGGATCAGCCGAGTGGTTCTTGTGGGAGAACAACTACATTTGGATCACTAACTTCACAAACCATCAGGCTTCTAAGCAGCTCTCAAGGAAACTCAGTTTTCACACTCTATGCTTAGTGCCCTTTGAGTACCTAGGACTGAAATGAATCTTGGTGAGCATCCCACACAAACGAATGCTCCACATGCGGGTTTCACATGCCACCAACTCCACATTGACAGGCAACTTCAGCGCCACAGCCGTTTTCAGATAGCCCTCAATGCAAAGGCTCTAGACGCAAATATTGGTGTGAGAGTTAATTCAATCAAGGAAACACTGCATGTTGGTGAAGGGCATATTGAAGAAGGATCAGCCGAGTGGTTCTTGTGGGAGAACAACTCCATTTGGCTCACTAACTTCACACACCATCAGGCTTCCAAGCAGCTCTCAAGGAAACTCAGTTTTCACACTCTATGCTTAGTGCCCTTTGAGTGCATTATCTAGGAATGAACCTGGTAGAGCATCCCACACAAACGAATGCTCCACATGCGGGTTTCACATGCCACCAACTCCACATTCACAGGCAACTTCAGCGCCACAGCCGTTTTCAGATAGCCCTCAATGCAAAGTCTCTAGACGCAAATATTGGTGTGAGAGCTAATTCAATCAAGGAAACACTGCATGTTGGTGAAGGGCATATTGAAGAAGGATCAGCCGAGTGGTTCTTGTGGGAGAACAACTCCATTTGGCTCACTAACTTCACACACCATCAGGCTTCCAAGCAGCTCTCAAGGAAACTCAGTTTTCACACTCTATGCTTAGTGCCCTTTGAGTGCATTATCTAGGAATGAACCTGGTAGAGCATCCCACACAAACGAATGCTCCACATGCGGGTTTCACATGCCACCAACTCCACATTGACAGGCAACTTCAGCGCCACAGCCGTTTTCAGATAGCCCTCAATGCAAAGTCTCTAGACGCAAATATTGGTGTGAGAGTTAATTCAATCAAGGAAACACTGCATGTTGGTGAAGGGCATATTGAAGAAGGATCAGCCGAGTGGTTCTTGTGGGAGAACAACTCCATTTGGCTCACTAACTTCACACACCATCAGGCTTCCAAGCAGCTCTCAAGGAAACTCAGTTTTCACACTCTATGCTTAGTGCCCTTTGAGTGCATTATCTAGGAATGAACCTGGTAGAGCATCCCACACAAACGAATGCTCCACATGCGGGTTTCACATGCCACCAACTCCACATTCACAGGCAACTTCAGCGCCACAGCCGTTTTCAGATAGCCCTCAATGCAAAGTCTCTAGACGCAAATATTGGTGTGAGAGTTAATTCAATCAAGGAAACACTGCATGTTGGTGAAGGGCATATTGAAGAAGGATCAGCCGAGTGGTTCTTGTGGGAGAACAACTCCATTTGGCTCACTAACTTCACACACCATCAGGCTTCCAAGCAGCTCTCAAGGAAACTCAGTTTTCACACTCTATGCTTAGTGCCCTTTGAGTGCATTATCTAGGAATGAACCTGGTAGAGCATCCCACACAAACGAATGCTCCACATGCGGGTTTCACATGCCACCAACTCCACATTCACAGGCAACTTCAGCGCCACAGCCGTTTTCAGATAGCCCTCAATGCAAAGTCTCTAGACGCAAATATTGGTGTGAGAGCTAATTCAATCAAGAAAACACTGCATGTTGTTGAAGGGCATATTGAAGAAGGATCAGCCGAGTGGTTCTTGTGGGAGAACAACTCCATTTGGCTCACTAACTTCACACACCATCAGGCTTCCAAGCAGCTCTCAAGGAAACTCAGTTTTCACACTCTATGCTTAGTGCCCTTTGAGTGCATTATCTAGGAATGAACCTGGTAGAGCATCCCACACAAACGAATGCTCCACATGCGGGTTTCACATGCCACCAACTCCACATTCACAGGCAACTTCAGCGCCACAGCCGTTTTCAGATAGCCCTCAATGCAAAGTCTCTAGACGCAAATATTGGTGTGAGAGCTAATTCAATCAAGGAAACACTGCATGTTGGTGAAGGGCATATTGAAGAAGGATCAGCCGAGTGGTTCTTGTGGGAGAACAACTCCATTTGGCTCACTAACTTCACACACCATCAGGCTTCCAAGCAGCTCTCAAGGAAACTCAGTTTTCACACTCTATGCTTAGTGCCCTTTGAGTGCATTATCTAGGAATGAACCTGGTAGAGCATCCCACACAAACGAATGCTCCACATGCGGGTTTCACATGCCACCAACTCCACATTCACAGGCAACTTCAGCGCCACAGCCGTTTTCAGATAGCCCTCAATGCAAAGGCTCTAGACGCAAATATTGGTGTGAGAGCTAATTCAATCAAGGAAACACTGCATATTGGTGAAGGGCATATTGAAGAAGGATCAGCCGAGTGGTTCTTGTGGGAGAACAACTACATTTGGATCACTAACTTCACACACCATCACGCTTCCAAGCAGCTCTCAAGGAAACTCAGTTTTCACACTCTATGCTTAGTGCCCTTTGAGTACCTAGGACTGAAATGAATCTTGGTGAGCATCCCACACAAACGAATGCTCCACATGCGGGTTTCACATGCCACCAACTCCACATTGACAGGCAACTTCAGCGCCACAGCCGTTTTCAGATAGCCCTCAATGCAAAGTCTCTAGACGCAAATATTGGTGTGAGAGTTAATTCAATCAAGGAAACACTGCATGTTGGTGAAGGGCATATTGAAGAAGGATCAGCCGAGTGGTTCTTGTGGGAGAACAACTCCATTTGGCTCACTAACTTCACACACCATCAGGCTTCCAAGCAGCTCTCAAGGAAACTCAGTTTTCACACTCTATGCTTAGTGCCCTTTGAGTGCATTATCTAGGAATGAACCTGGTAGAGCATCCCACACAAACGAATGCTCCACATGCGGGTTTCACATGCCACCAACTCCACATTCACAGGCAACTTCAGAGCCACAGCCGTTTTCAGATAGCCCTCAATGCAAAGTCTCTAGACGCAAATATTGGTGTGAGAGCTAATTCAATCAAGGAAACACTGCATGTTGGTGAAGGGCATATTGAAGAAGGATCAGCCGAGTGGTTCTTGTGGGAGAACAACTCCATTTGGCTCACTAACTTCACACACCATCAGGCTTCCAAGCAGCTCTCAAGGAAACTCAGTTTTCACACTCTATGCTTAGTGCCCTTTGAGTGCATTATCTAGGAATGAACCTGGTAGAGCATCCCACACAAACGAATGCTCCACATGCGGGTTTCACATGCCACCAACTCCACATTCACAGGCAACTTCAGCGCCACAGCCGTTTTCAGATAGCCCTCAATGCAAAGGCTCTAGACGCAAATATTGGTGTGAGAGCTAATTCAATCAAGGAAACACTGCATATTGGTGAAGGGCATATTGAAGAAGGATCAGCCGAGTGGTTCTTGTGGGAGAACAACTACATTTGGATCACTAACTTCACAAACCATCAGGCTTCTAAGCAGCTCTCAAGGAAACTCAGTTTTCACACTCTATGCTTAGTGCCCTTTGAGTACCTAGGACTGAAATGAATCTTGGTGAGCATCCCACACAAACGAATGCTCCACATGCGGGTTTCACATGCCACCAACTCCACATTCACACGCAACTTCAGCGCCACAGCCGTTTTCAGATAGCCCTCAATGCAAAGGCTCTAGACGCAAATATTGGTGTGAGAGTTAATTCAATCAAGGAAACACTGCATGTTGGTGAAGGGCATATTGAAGAAGGATCAGCCGAGTGGTTCTTGTGGGAGAACAACTCCATTTGGCTCACTAACTTCACACACCATCAGGCTTCCAAGCAGCTCTCAAGGAAACTCAGTTTTCACACTCTATGCTTAGTACCCTTTGAGTTCCTAGGACTGAAATGAATCTTGGTGAGCATCCCACACAAACGAATGCTCCACATACGGGTTTCACATGCCACCAACTCCACATTCACAGGCAACTTCAGCGCCACAGCCGTTTTCAGATAGCCCTCAATGCAAAGGCTCTAGACGCAAATATTAGTGTGAGAGCTAATTCAATCAAGGAAACACTGCATGTTGGTGAAGGGCATATGGAAGAAGGATCGGCCGAGTGGTTCTTGTGGGAGAACAACTCCATTTGGCTCACTAACTTCACACACCATCAGGCTTCCAAGCAGCTCTCAAGGAAACTCAGTTTTCACACTCTATGCTTAGTGCCCTTTGAGTACATCGGACTGAAATGAATCTTGGTGAGCATCCCACACAAACGAATGCTCCACATGCGGGTTTCACATGCCACCAACTCCACATTGACAGGCAACTTCAGCGCCACAGCCATTTTCAGATAGCCCTCAATGCAAAGGCTCTAGACGCAAATATTGGTGTGAGAGCTATTTCAATCAAGGAAACACTGCATGTTGGTGAAGGGCATATTGAAGAAGGATCAGCCGAGTGGTTCTTGTGGGAGAACAACTCCATTTGGCTCACTAACTTCACACACCATCAGGCTTCCAAGCAGCTCTCAAGGAATCTCAGTTTTCACACTCTATGCTTAGTGCACTTTGAGTGCCTAGGACTGAAATGAAGCTTGGTGAGCATCCCACACAAACGAATGCTCCACATGCGGGTTTCACATGCCACCAACTCCACATCCACAGGCAACTTCAGCGCCACAGCCGTTTTCAGATAGCCCTCAATGCAAAAGCTCTAGACGCAAATATTGGTGTGAGAGCTAATTCAATCAAGGAAGCACTTCATGTTGGTGAAGGGCATATTGAAGAAGAATCAGCCGAGTGGTTCTTGTGGGAGAACAACTCCATTTGGCACACTAACTTCACAAACCATCAGGCTTCCAAGCAGCTCTCAAGGAAACTCAGTTTTCACACTCTATGCTTAGTGCACATTGGGTACCAAGGACTGACATGAAGCTTGGTGAGCATCCCACACAAACGAATGCTCCACATGCGGGTTTCACATGCCACCAACTCCACATTCACAGGCAACTTCAGCGCCACAGCCGTTTTCAGATAGCCCTCAATGCAAAGGCTCTAGACGCAAATATTGGTGTGAGAGTTAATTCAATCAAGGAAACACTGCATGTTGGTGAAGGGCATATTGAAGAAGGATCAGCCGAGTGGTTCTTGTGGGAGAACAACTCCATTTGGCTCACTAACTTCACACACCATCAGGCTTCCAAGCAGCTCTCAAGGAAACTCAGTTTTCACACTCTATGCTTAGTACCCTTTGAGTTCCTAGGACTGAAATGAATCTTGGTGAGCATCCCACACAAACGAATGCTCCACATACGGGTTTCACATGCCACCAACTCCACATTCACAGGCAACTTCAGTGCCACAGCCGTTTTCAGATAGCCCTCAATGCAAAGGCTGTAGATGCAAATATTGGTGTGAGAGTTAATTCAATCAAGGAAGCACTGCATGTTGGTGAAGGGCATATTGAAGAAGGATCAGCCGAGTGGTTCTTGTGGGAGAACAACTCCATTTGGCTCACTAACTTCACACACCATCAGGCTTCCAAGCAGCTCTCAAGGAAACTCAGTTTTCACACTCTATGCTTAGTGCCCTTTGAGTGCATTATCTAGGAATGAACCTGGTAGAGCATCCCACACAAACGAATGCTCCACATGCGGGTTTCACATGCCACCAACTCCACATTCTCACGCAACTTCAGCGCCACAGCCGTTTTCAGATAGCCCTCAATGCAAAGGCTCTAGACGCAAATATTGGTGTGGGAGATAATTCAATCAAGGAAACACTGCATGTTGTTGAAGGGCATATTGAAGAAGGATCAGCCGAGTGGTCCTTGTGGGAGAACAACTCCATTTGACTCACTAACTTCACACACCATCAGGCTTCCAAGCAGCTCTCAAGGAAACTCAGCTTTCACACTCTATGCTTAGTGCCCTTTGAGTACCTAGGACTGAAATGAAGCTTGGTGAGCATCCCACACAAACGAATGCTCCACATGCGGGTTTCACATGCCACCAACTAAACATTCACAGGCAACTTCGGCGCCACAGCCATTTTCAGATAGCCCTCAATGCAAAGGCTCTAGACGCATATATTGGTGTGAGAGATAATTCAATCAAGGAAACACTGCATGTTGGTGAAGGGCATATTGAAGAAGGATCAGCCGAGTGGTTCTTGTGGGAGAACAACTCCATTTGGCTCACTAACTTCACACACCATCAGGCTTCCAAGCAGCTCTCAAGGAAACTCAGTTTTCACACTCTATGCTTAGTGCCCTTTGAGGGCATTATCTAGGAATGAACCTGGTAGAGCATCCCACACAAACGAATGCTCCACATGGGGGTTTCACATGCCACCAACTCCACATTGACAGGCAACTTCAGCGCCACAGCCGTTTTCAGATAGCCCTCAATGCCAAGGCTCTAGACGCAAATATTGGTGTGAGAGCTAATTCAATCAAGGAAACACTGCATGTTGGTGAAGGGCATATTGAAGAAGGATCGGAACTGTGGTTCTTGTGGGAGAACAACTCCATTTGGCTCACTAACTTCACACACCATCAGGCTTCCAAGCAGCTCTCAAGGAAACTCAGTTTTCACACTCTATGCTTAGTGCCCTTTGAGTGCCTAGGACTGAAATGAAGCTGGTAGAGCATCCCACACAAACGAATGCTCCACATGCGGGTTTCACATGCCACCAACTCCACATTCTCACGCAACTTCAGCGCCACAGCCGTTTTCAGATAGCCCTCAATGCAAAGGCTCTAGACGCAAATATTGGTATGAGAGCTAATTCAATCAAGGAAACACTGCATGTTGGTGAAGGGCATATTGAAGAAGGATCGGAACTGTGGTTCTTGTGGGAGAACAACTCCATTTGGCTCACTAACTTCACAAACCATCAGGCTTCCAAGAAGCTCTCAAGGAAACTCAGTTTTCACACTCTATGCTTAGTACCCTTTGAGTACCTAGGACTGAAATGAAACTTGGTGAGCATCCCACACAAACGAATGCTCCACATGCGGGTTTCACATGCCACCAACTCCACATTGACAGGCAACTTCAGCGCCACAGCCATTTTCAGATAGCCCTCAATGCAAAGGCTCTAGACGCAAATATTGGTGTGGGAGATAATTCAATCAAGGAAACACTGCATATTGGTGAAGGGCATATTGAAGAAGGATCAGCCGAGTGGTTCTTGTGGGAGAATAACTCCATTTGGCTCACTAACTTCACACACCATCAGGCTTCCAAGCAGCTCTCAAGGAAACTCAGTTTTCACACTCTATGCTTAGTGCCCTTTGAGTACCTAGGACTGAAATGAAGCTTCGTGAGCATCCCACACAAACGAATGCTCCACATGCGGGTTTCACATGCCACCAACTAAACATTCACAGGCATCTTCGGCCCCACAGCCGTTTTCAGATAGCCCTCAATGCAAAGGATCTAGACGCAAATATTGGTGTGAGAGATAATTCAATCAAGGAAACACTGCATGTTGGTGAAGGGCATATTGAAGAAGGATCAGCCGAGTGGTTCTTGTGGGAGAACAACTCCATTTGGCTCACTAACTTCACACACCATCAGGCTTCCAAGCAGCTCTCAAGGAAACTCAGTTTTCACACTCTATGCTTAGTGCCCTTTGAGTGCATTATCTAGGAATGAACCTGGTAGAGCATCCCACACAAACGAATGCTCCACATGCGGGTTTCACATGCCACCAACTCCACATTGACAGGCAACTTCAGCGCCACAGCCGTTTACAGATAGCCCTCAATGCAAAGGCTCTAGACACAAATATTGGTGTGAGAGCTAATTCAAACAAGGAAACACTGCATGTTGGTGAAGGGCATATTGAAGAAGGATCAGCCGAGTGGTTCTTGTGGGAGAACAACTCCATTTGGCTCATTAACTTCACACACCATCAGGCTTCCAAGCAGCTCTCAAGGAAACTCAGTTTTCACACTTTATGCTTAGTGCCCTTTGAGTGCCTAAGACTGAAATGAAGCTGGTAGAGCATCCCACACAAACGAATGCTCCACATGCGGGTTTCACATGCCACCAACTCCACATTGACAGGCAACTTCAGCGCCACAGCTGTTTTCAGATAGCCCTCAATGCAAAGGCTCTAGACGCAAATATTGGTGTGGGAGATAATTCAATCAAGGAAACACTGCATATTGGTGAAGGGCATATTGAAGAAGGATCAGCCGAGTGGTTCTTGTGGGAGAATAACTCCATTTGGCTCACTAACTTCACACACCATCAGGCTTCCAAGCAGCTCTCAAGGAAACTCAGTTTTCACACTCTATGCTTAGTGCCCTTTGAGTACCTAGGACTGAAATGAAGCTTCGTGAGCATCCCACACAAACGAATGCTCCACATGCGGGTTTCACATGCCACCAACTAAACATTCACAGGCATCTTCGGCCCCACAGCCGTTTTCAGATAGCCCTCAATGCAAAGGATCTAGACGCAAATATTGGTGTGGGAGATAATTCAATCAAGGAAACACTGCATATGGGTGAAGGGCATATTGCAGAAGGATCAGCCGATTGGTTCTTGTGGGAGAATAACTCCATTTGGCTCACTAACTTCACACACCATCAGGCTTCCAAGCAGCTCTCAAGGAAACTCAGTTTTCACACTCTATGCTTAGTGCCCTTTGAGTACCTAGGACTGAAATGAAGCTTGGTGAGCATCCCACACAAACGAATGATCCACATGCGGGTTTCACATGCCACCAACTCCACATTCACAGGCAACTTCAGCGCCACAGCCGTTTTCAGATAGCCCTCAATGCAAAGGCTCTAGACGCAAATATTAGTGTGAGAGCTAATTCAATCAAGGAAACACTGCATGTTGGTGAAGGGCATATTGAAGAAGGATCAGCCGAGTGGTTCTTGTGGGAGAGCAACTCCATTTGGCTCACTAACTTCACACACCATCAGGCTTCCAAGCAGCTCTCAAGGAAACTCAGTTTTCACACTCTATGCTTAGTGCCCTTTGAGTGCATTATCTAGGAATGAAGCTGGTAGAGCATCCCACACAAACGAATGCTCCACATGCGGGTTTCACATGCCACCAACTCCACATTCTCACGCAACTTCAGCGCCACAGCCGTTTCAGATAGCCCTCAATGCAAAGGCTCTAGATGCAAATATTGGTGTGGGAGATAATGCAATCAAGGAAACACTGCATGTTGGTGAAGGGCATATTGAAGAAGGATCGGAACTGTGGTTCTTGTGGGAGAACAACTCCATTTGGCTCACTAACTTCACACACCATCAGGCTTCCAAGCAGCTCTCAAGGAAACTCAGTTTTCACACTCTATGCTTAGTGCCCTTTGAGTGCCTAGGACTGAAATGAAGCTTGGTGAGCATCCCACACAAACGAATGCTCCAAATGCGGGTTTCACATGCCACCAACTCCACATTCACAGGCAACTTCAGCGCCACAGCCGTTTTCAGATAGCCCTCAATGCAAAGGCTCTAGACGCAAATATTGGTGTGGGAGATAATTCACTCAAGGAAACACTGCATATTGGTGAAGGGCATATTGCAGAAGGATCAGCCGAGTGGTTCTTGTGGGAGAACAACTCCATTTGACTCACTAACTTCACACACCATCAGGCTTCCAAGCAGCTCTCAAGGAAACTCAGTTTTCACACTCTATGCTTAGTGCCCTTTGAGTACCTAGGACTGAAATGAAGCTTGGTGAGCAACCCACACAAACGAATGCTCCACATGCGGGTTTCACATGCCACCAACTCCACATTGACAGGCAACTTCAGCGCCACAGCCGTTTTCAGATAGCCCTCAATGCAAAGGCTCTAGATGCAAATATTGGTGTGAGAGCTAATTCAATCAAGGAAACACTGCATGTTGGTGAAGGGCATATTGAAGAAGGATCAGCCGAGTGGTTCTTGTGGAGAACAACTCCATTTGGCTCACTAACTTCACACACCATCAGGCTTCCAAGCAGCTCTCAAGGAAACTCAGTTTTCACACTCTATGCTTAGTGCCCTTTGAGTGCATTATCTAGGAATGAACCTGGTAGAGCATCCCACACAAACGAATGCTCCACATGCGGGTTTCACATGCCACCAACTCCACATTGACAGGCAACTTCAGCGCCACAGCCGTTTACAGATAGCCCTCAATGCAAAGGCTCTAGACACAAATATTGGTGTGAGAGCTAATTCAAACAAGGAAACACTGCATGTTGGTGAAGGGCATATTGAAGAAGGATCAGCCGAGTGGTTCTTGTGGGAGAACAACTCCATTTGGCTCATTAACTTCACACACCATCAGGCTTCCAAGCAGCTCTCAAGGAAACTCAGTTTTCACACTTTATGCTTAGTGCCCTTTGAGTGCCTAAGACTGAAATGAAGCTGGTAGAGCATCCCACACAAACGAATGCTCCACATGCGGGTTTCACATGCCACCAACTCCACATTGACAGGCAACTTCAGCGCCACAGCTGTTTTCAGATAGCCCTCAATGCAAAGGCTCTAGACGCAAATATTGGTGTGGGAGATAATTCAATCAAGGAAACACTGCATATTGGTGAAGGGCATATTGAAGAAGGATCAGCCGAGTGGTTCTTGTGGGAGAATAACTCCATTTGGCTCACTAACTTCACACACCATCAGGCTTCCAAGCAGCTCTCAAGGAAACTCAGTTTTCACACTCTATGCTTAGTGCCCTTTGAGTACCTAGGACTGAAATGAAGCTTCGTGAGCATCCCACACAAACGAATGCTCCACATGCGGGTTTCACATGCCACCAACTAAACATTCACAGGCATCTTCGGCCCCACAGCCGTTTTCAGATAGCCCTCAATGCAAAGGATCTAGACGCAAATATTGGTGTGGGAGATAATTCAATCAAGGAAACACTGCATATGGGTGAAGGGCATATTGCAGAAGGATCAGCCGATTGGTTCTTGTGGGAGAATAACTCCATTTGGCTCACTAACTTCACACACCATCAGGCTTCCAAGCAGCTCTCAAGGAAACTCAGTTTTCACACTCTATGCTTAGTGCCCTTTGAGTACCTAGGACTGAAATGAAGCTTGGTGAGCATCCACACAAACGAATGCTCCACATGCGGGTTTCACATGCCACCAACTCCACATTCACAGGCAACTTCAGCGCCACAGCCGTTTTCAGATAGCCCTCAATGCAAAGGCTCTAGACGCAAATATTAGTGTGAGAGCTAATTCAATCAAGGAAACACTGCATGTTGGTGAAGGGCATATTGAAGAAGGATCAGCCGAGTGGTTCTTGTGGGAGAGCAACTCCATTTGGCTCACTAACTTCACACACCATCAGGCTTCCAAGCAGCTCTCAAGGAAACTCAGTTTTCACACTCTATGCTTAGTGCCCTTTGAGTGCATTATCTAGGAATGAAGCTGGTAGAGCATCCCACACAAACGAATGCTCCACATGCGGGTTTCACATGCCACCAACTCCACATTCTCACGCAACTT